>NC_088367.1:31678408-31743408 GCF_034508935.2 Berghia stephanieae | reverse complement strand
AGCAGACCAAACGAAAAACCTGCCATTCATTTCACAACAACCGGCCCATCAAGTGCATACAAATCGACAAACACAACACGGTGGCCTCTGGACCCCCCCCCCCCCCCCATATTATATTGATGCTATGTGTAAAGCTAAGGCAAAAAACAAACTCACAGCATCCGCCAGTCGGATATAACGACTAATACTAATACGCATAACTACATAATATTATAACTTTAACGACCTCAAACGTCTGTGATAGATTTGTTGTACTTTACCCCCACAAATTTATAGGCACAACAAAACAAATATCATGACCACAATACAATAAAACAAACATGCAATTTAAACATAACGGGAACTGTTGTCGAAGACACATATCAGAAGTGACACCTGTTTTTACAAATGCGCACAATGTATCTATCGGGGGGGGGGGCAGCGTGGCTCAGCGGTACGGTCTTTGCGTCGCCACCCGAAAGGTAACGAGTTCGATCGCCCGCCGCGCGTGTGGCCTAGAGCAAGCCACCTCGCCCTAGCTCAATTTGCGGCACTGCACTGCAGCTAACGCCTGGGTTAAATGTATAGTAAAATAAAGGGAGTAAAAATGACTCTTATAAAAGATACAAAACAAAGTCAACGACGTTTTGGTCTTTAACCGTCTTCGGGTAAACAAGAAAAGGAAATAATATGTTAGATTATATATATATATATATATATATATATATATATATATATATATATATATATATATATATATATATGTGTGTGTGTGTGTGTGTGTGTGTGTGTGTGTGTGTGTGTGTGTGTGTTATGCATATGCTCTCTCTCCTTCCCTTGCACGCACGCAACACACACACACACATTTTTTGGTACCTATAATAATGCTTTAACTATAATGCCAATGTAATATAACATAATGTTTCCTTTTCTTGTTCAACAGAAGAAGGCCAAGGGCCGAAACGTCGTTTACTTTGTTTTGTATCTTTTTTATAAGAGTCATTTTTACTCCCTTTGTTTTACTAAACCGGCAAATGGCGTCGCCAGTCCCAAACACCAACACTAACACGCAAGCCCTTAGCTTTCTCTTGCGATATTATAGGTCCGAGTTACAGGGATTGTTTTGTATTTGTTAGTATAATATTCCCTTGATTTTTACTAAACCGTGTCCATTGATGTTTGTATTGTTCCCATCCGAAGCCTCTCCATTTTCACTCTTTCGTTTGCATTTTCACCAGCGACATCTATATTATTATGAAGTCCTAGATTTTCACGATCCTAGGCTTCAAGGCAGCCCCAATCGTTCTCTACTTTCCCAGTCCCAAACACCAACACTAACACGTAAGCCCTTAGCTTTCTCTTGCAATCTTATAGGCCCGAGTTACAGGGATTACGTCGTAAGCATTAACTTGTTTACGATATTTGACGGCCGATACAGGGTCGAGGTCGCGCACTGGTCAGTTTGTCGAGTCCGGCTCGATAGTTTATTTAAGGGGGGAGGGGGGGGGGGATGTTTGTGACTGTGTGTGACTGTAGCTGTGTGTGTGTACAAAATATACGTAGTTCTTGACCATGGGTCATTTTATAGCATGGACAACACGAATATTAATTATAAAAGTGACACATTCCTCTGTTGATTATCATGTTACAACCACCAATAGCTACGGCAAAGACATGCTCTGAAAATAATAATAATAATAATAATAATAATAATAATAATAATAATAATAATAATAATAATAATAATAATAATAATAATAATAATAATAATAATAATAATAATAATAATAATAATAATAAAATATACAAACAAAACAAAACAAAAACACAGATTATTACAATTTCGGTCAGAAAACTCGGTCTTTCAAAATAAAAATCGATCGATCAAAATGAACCTCATCTTGACAAGAAATTCTCAATAAAGCAAGGCAGGTATTCATTCACACCCGAATCGAGAGCGGTACTGTGTGTAAGTTAAGTAAAATGCCTTAACCAAGGACACAAAAATCGGGACTAGAGAATTCTCCAGGATCCTTCCTGTCACCAAATCCAGCCAGGGCGTTAATCTCGTATTGCTTAACAATATAAGTACATTGACTCTCTCTCTGTCTCTCTCTCTCTCTCTCTCTCTCTCTCTCTCTCTCTCTCTCTCTCTCTCTCTCTCTCTCTCTCTCTCTCTCTCTCTCTTCTCTTCTCTCAAACACACACACACACCCAAACACATACACACACACACACACACGTGTGATGCAATTAAATTATTCGTCTTTAACCCTCATACGACATAATTTGGGATTTGAATTAATAATAATAATAACAACAACAACAATAATAATAATAATAATAATAATAATAATAATAATAATAATAATAATAATAATAATAATAATAATAATAATAAAAATAATGGATTATGTAAAATCCAATTTCACTCACAAACTACCGTCAATGCTGCTAGCGCGAGGGACGAGTGTATGTAATTCTATTTGCATTAGAGGTATCAACTATGATTATACTGGGAAAAATAATACGTCACCTAGTTAACTGGCGATCATGTTACAGTTTAGGCAGTAATCCTAGGATTTAATACCGCTGAGGCAGCAATAACTACGATAGTTAAATTTTGATAAGTCACATAATGCGGGTTAATGACAAAGCATCGTTTTCAGATCTCACGTTTCATAATTGTAAAAATATGGCAAGGTTACTTGGAACTGAAAGGCTAAATAGGTATTGACAGTTAGAAGAAGATTTTTAAAAACCCCACTAATTCTAACCATTTCAATCAGTACATGCGAGAAAGGAGAAACATTTGATGAACATGATAAAGTCACCAAACAAACACACAAGTAAAACTTTAAATAATTCAAATAACCATGATAAAAAAAAAAAAAGTGAAGTTAAAATGAACAAGAAAGTGATCCGAAAATTAATTATAAAGATTAATAAATATTAAAAACACAACGACAATGTCCAGTGAATTGACTCCAGATCTGAAGCCTGCAGAATAAAACTAACTCAAGAGAATGAGCAAGTGGCCATAGCATAATTGACAGCGGTTGTCCTATACTCTGCCATACTCTGAATAAAAAAAAAAATTAGCTAGAAAACTCGTCCTTCAAATTTTAATATCGGTCAAAACATCATCTTGGCAGAAAACTCTCAAACGTGGAACTTCGTGAAGTACCAGGTTTGAGAGTGTCTTTTACCAAATTTAGGGCCATTTTAATTGATCATAACTTGTAGGATGAATTTTCTGGCCAAAATTTTAAATACATGGTTTTTTCAAAGTATGGCAACCCTGTCCTCTTCTCATACCCTGTCATTACATTGAAACCTCATTGGGATACACAAGGACATGCCTTGGATAGAAGCCAGATTGTGACCAAAACCAAACGTATAAATATTCCCTGCCACAGTCCTCATAGCCAGACCAATTTATTACTACAAATATTAATACCCAGTGACTCAATAGTACAGTGCCTCACCATGTAACAAAAAAACCCCCAAAAACAAGCAATGTTGAGCATGGTTAGTGACCAGATTTGATGACATAACAGTGGCGTCAGGATCGCATTCTTGGAAAAAGACACTTTACGCACATTACCACATTTGACTCGGGTAAGAATGAGTACCTGACAGATTTTGTAATAATAATGCCAGTACAACGAGCAGGGGTGCCAATTCAAGAGGCAAACATTTACTGAAATTTTACGCAAACACATAGACCAACCCCTTTCTGTGTGCTGAACTCAGGTAAAAAGACATCATGTACTTCATTTTTATCTGTTTAGCAGGTGACTGGAAGATATACTGAGGGTTTATATCGTACTGAATTCCGTAAATATACGGAAAATTGGAAACCTTGAATGAGGATGCCTTAAGGGTGACTTGTTCATGTGACATTTAGTTTCTTAAAAGATGAACATTGAGCTTTTATACAGCGCAATATCAACTAAACACGCTCAAACCGCTTTACAAAGGGTCCCTGAACAACAGCAATGCATAACATATAGAACTAGACATGACGCCTGTTAGGCGATGTTGCAAATTTTTTTCAACGCTGTTGACGGCTTGGTACTCATTTTACACCTGAGAATGGTGAGAAAATGTAAGTAAAGAGAGTTTTCCAAGGACTCAACTATGCGCAGAGCGAGTGAGGCTCGAACCCAGGACCTTTCTACCCAAAAGCGAGTGTCATAATAAGATCGTAAGTTCTCTCCAAGGATGCTTTTGTTTTCTCAAAAAAAATAGGCAGATTTAATTCATTTGACTCTAAGGAATAACTCTTGCAAAAAAAAAAATAATAAATAAACAAATGGTTAATGTTCATATATTTTTCAGTTTCACATCAATTTTAAAGACTTAGTGATAGCAAAACAAATGAAAAACCCTGCAGGATAAATTTATGTCTGACACATCTGTAAGCATAACTTGACTTGTTGGACATATTTGTCTGACACGTCTTCAATGAATTAATGTGGCACAGTATGGTCATACATTCATTTCAGGAGAAAATCGAAGTGCATCCACCACTTACATAACACATACACGAAAAGTAGCTGCTAGCCCTGAATTAAAGTTATAAAAATGGTGGAAATTTTTACTGTTTGTATTGTAGGTGGAAGAGGCATTTGGAATTTCATCTCCCAGTATCCATGTAAAATAAAAACAGTTTCATCATGTTTTAAAATATTATTTGGACTTAAAAAGCTGAATCTGAAGGAGAAAATCAGAATTTAGCTCAATTTTGCCTCCTATAATCTGTTAACATACCAAATAAGTTGGTGTAGTGTAAGTATTAGTACATCTCTCTCTCTCTCTCTCTCTCTCTCTCTCTCTCTCTCTCTCTCTCTCTCTCTCTCTCTCTCTCTCTCTCTCTCTCTCTCTCTCTCTCTCTCTCTCTCTCTCTCTCTCTCTCTCTCTCTCTCTCCTCTCACTGATTGTTTGTTAGCAATGTTTAAACTCTAGAAAGTAAGAAATTGTATGATAACGTGATGTACAAGTCGATTCATTTATACCTGGATACCTGGATACCTCTGTATAGAGCTTTTAGACTTGGTGTAGTCTCCTTCGCTCCTCCTCATCTATTAATGATTGGACCAATTTTTATAATTGAACTTGTTTCCTAGGGTGTTGCTTATCTCCAACTCTGCTTTGAATTTATTCAAATTTTTTGCTGATACTGTGGTTTCTTGTAGTTTATTCCAGTTATTTACAATTCTAGATGAAAAAAACTTCCTTCTTTCATTTGTTTTAAAACGTTCTTTTTTCAGTTTCTTGCTGTTTCCTCGTGTCTGAATGTTCTTGTTTGGTTTAAGGAATCCTGCCTCTACCCTGTCTATTCCCTTTACTATTTTATATGTTTGGATCATATCTCCCCTTCTTCTCCTGTAATCTAAGGTCGGGAGATTTAATTCTTTCAATCTCTCACAGTATGTTTTGTCTTTCAGGTGTGTGATAAGTTTTGTTGCTCTCCTTTGCACTCTTTCCAAACAGTCTTTGTCTCCCTCAAACTTCGGATACCATATGCAGTTAGCATATTCCAGCTCTGATCTAACCATAGTCTTGTAGATGGTAGTCATGTGTTTTGTTTTCAGATTCTTGAAATTTCTTTTCACTATTCCGAGTGTTTTACTAGCCTTAGATTGAACATCTTTAATTTGCTTCTTGAAGTTTAGCTTCCTATCAATAAATACTCCTAGGTCTTTTTCCCCATTGGATTTCTGCAGGGGTTTTTCTTTCATTATATAGTTTGCTTCTCTGTTGTTTTTTCCTAGGTGAAGAACTGCACATTTATCTACATTGAACTCCATCTGCCATATTTCGGACCATTCTTCAAGCTTTTTCAAATCTTGTTGTAAGGTGTTTCTTTCTTCTTCTGCATTAGCTACTCCATAGAGCTTAGTATCATCGGCAAAGATTTTACATTTAGATGATAGATTGTCTGGCAAGTCATTGATATAAATCAGGAAGAGAACTGGTCCCAGTACACTTCCTTGTGGAACTCCACTTGTTACCAGTCTCTCTGTTGATGCTGTTCCATTCACTATCACTTTTTGTCTTCTATCTTTGAGGAAATCTCGGACCCATTTGACTGTCTGATCATTAATTTGATACTGTTCCAATTTCCTGATTAGGCGCCAGTGTGGAACTTTGTCAAATGCCTTTCTGAAGTCGAGGTATATGACATCTAAATTGTTGCCTAATTCCAGGTCTCTCGTCCAGTCATCCATTGTTTCAAGTAGGTTTGTTACTGTAGACCTTCCCGCCATGAAACCATGTTGATCTTTGCTGAATAGTTTGTTCTTGGTCATATGATCAACCATTTCTTCTCTAATCAGCTGTTCCATGAGCTTGCAGACGACAGATGTCAGGCTCACTGGTCTGTAGTTTTCTGGATTTTTTCTGTCTCCCTTCTTGAATATGGCTGTGACGTTAGCTTCTTTCCATTCCCTTGGTAGTCTTCCTTCTTTCATCGACTGGTTAAATATCTTGGTTAGGGGTTCTACTAGCTGCTCTGCTAAGTTTTTTAGGATGTAAGGATGAAGTTTGTCCGGTCCAGGTGATTTACTCTCCTTTAGGTTTTGTAGTCTCTTCGTTACTCTCTCTTCAGTAATCGGCCATTGTGTAGTATCTATATTACTTCTTTTAGCAATATCTGGCAAGTTTTTCTGGTTCTCCACTGTAAAGACACTTGCAAAGAAGAGATTTAGCACCTCTGCCTTGTCTTCATCTTCCGATGCCCAAGTGCCATCTTCTTTTTTTATGTCACAGGTTCCCTGTCTTGTCTTCATTTTACTGTTTACATAACTCCAGAATACTTTAGGATTTTCTTTCGTTTCCTCTGCTATCTTGTTCTCATACTTTTGATGCGCTTGTCGGACTATTTTAGTAGTTGCGTTTCTCACTCTTTTGTATTTGTCCCAATCCTCTTCCTTTTTGCTTCTAGAGTATCTTCTATTTACTGCCTTCTTCTTCCGTAATGCCTCTCTCACTTCCTGCGTCATCCAAGGTTGATTTCTTCTCCCAACCCGGTTCCCTCTGCTTTTCGGGATGTTTTTCTCGAAGCATTGGTTAAGTACTCTGGTAAATCTACTCCAGTTGTTTCCTACGGTGTCCTCGATTAGTATTTCCTCCCATTTGATATGCCCCAGTTCCTCTTTCATACTCTCTAGATCAGCCTTCCTATATCTGAGTGTCAGTTTTTCATCTACAGTCTCTGATGTCGCCCTCAGTTTTAGGAATATGGTCGCGTGGTCGCTTTTTCCCAGTGGGTGGCTCAGTCTTAGGTCGATTATGTCATTTTCTTCCTCCATCAATATCAAGTCCAATACGTTGGGCTTTTGGTTTTTTCTCTGTCTCGTGGGTTCTTTTATTATCTGTTGTAGGTAGCAATCTTCAATGGTTTCTATGAAACTTTCCTCCAGGCTTCCCTCTTTTGGTTCGTCCATCCCTTTCCACTCCAGTTCCGGCATGTTGAAGTCTCCCATAATAATTATCTCTGAATGCTTTTATTGTGATGCTCTCCTTATCATCTCCAACATTCTCTCATTATTTTCTCCTGTGCTATTTGGGCTCCGATAAATCACTCCTACTAGTATCTGACTTTGTCCAGTTACTCCAATCGAGCACCAAGCGCTCTCCCTAAAGTCGTGATCTGTGAGTTCCTCTATGGGGTTAACCTTGAGGTTCTCTCTCACCAATAAGTATACTCCTCTGCCGGAAGTTTCAAAATCTCTGCTAGCTATTATAGTGTATCCCTCAATACCTAACTCTGCTATGGTTGGGTGTGTTGTTGCATTCTTTGGCTTAGCTTCTGTTATTGCTATTACATCTGGATCTTCTTCTTCTGCCATAGCCTTTAGCTCCTCTCTCTTATTCATCACACTGTCTGCATTCGTGTACATGAACTTCAGGGTATTTTTCATATTCACGTCTGCCCTCCTTATCATTTACTGGTACTTCTCTTTTTTGAATTTTCTTGTTGTCTTCGAGTCCTTGCTCAGAATCATTTTGGGCAATTGGACTGACACGTTTCCAATATAGTCATTCCTCATCCCAGTCCCAGTCATTTCCTCCAACATCGCTGTCTCTCTTTCTTATTTGTTCACTAAACTTTTCCCTGAAAATGACCCTTTTCTTATATATGACTACATCTTCCCCTGCTTCTCGTCTTCTCTTCAGCTCCTCTCTTAACTCCTTGGCCTGCTCTCTTTGCATAATTGTTTGGTCAGCTCCAATATACACCTTTTGTAAGCATTTCCGTTTATGGTCTTTCAACTGTTTGCTGTTCCTAAGAGCAGTGTTACGCTGATCCGTTGACATCAGACTTATTTTCATGGGTCTTGGTCTATCTTCTCTTCTGCCCAATCTGATCACTTGCTCTATAGGGTTGAGGCTGTCTTTGTTTCCATGAACCTGCAACTCTTTGAGTACCATTTGGGCTTTTCTTATATCTTCCTTGTTGTCGCCATCTTTAGCTTCTGGTATGCCATACATAATTACATTCTTCACTCTCTTAGCCCTTTCATTTCTCTCCTCTTCTAGTTCCAGGTTCTTTTTCACCATTGCCTGCTTCTTCTCCTCAGTTTCATTGATTTTCCTCATTTCATTTATATCTTGTCTTACTCTATCTGACTTTTCTTCTGTACTTCTCTTGAGTCTCTCCTTAATCTCACTCGCCTCAGACATAGGGTAGGCCTCTATCTCATCCTTTGCTGTTGATTTCACTATTTCTATCATCTCCTCTGTGAATTCACCTTTTTGAATGATATTCACACTTTTATCTACGTCTTCTACTTTTTTCCTGAGTTTATCTACTTCCTTTTCAAGCTGCATGAAATTGCCCAAGAACTTTGAGGCCACTTTGTTGCAGGACTTAGAGCAGTAGTAATGCAGAAGCGGACATTCTTTTTCTGAGTCTTTCTTCAACAGTTGATAGGTGTCATCATCTATCTTTTCACACAAAGTATGAAACCACTGGTCACAGAGCTCGCACTGTAAGCATTTCTCAATCTCTTTGCATACATATTCACATTTTCCGCAAGTCTCAGTCTCAGCTTTTGTTTTTGCCTTATTTGTACTCATCGGTGCAGGGCTTTCTTTCCTACTACTGCCACTACTAGAGAGCTGAGCCGTGTTACCAATACTTAGCTTCTATAACCAGGACAAATAATTCGTTTGGACAGAAAAATAAATAAAAACTTACCGCTTACCGTCAAAAGCAGTTTAGATTTGAAGATACATTTGTTTTCTATAAAAAAACATTCGGTACTAGACAATCCTTGATGAATTTCAAAAGTTGTGTTTGAAATTATATCCTAAATATTTAATGTTTCATTCCTCGCTAAATCGTGTGTTTTTCTCGTCTGCTGACCCATAGGTTGGTGCCCCCTAGTGCCAGCCGCCTGCCGCGCAATAGCCGCGCAAAACAAAGGTTTTTTAAAAAGTTTATTGAGAAAAAGATACGGAAAAAAGTGTCCCTAGATAGGTATGCAATTTGGTGCATAAGTGCAGTAAAAATTGGTGCGCAAAATTAGTTCGTAGAGGATGCGAGACTGTGTGTGTGTGTGTGGTGTGTGTGTGTGTGTGTGTGTGTGTGTGAATATGTGTGTGTGTGTGTCTCTTTCTTTCTTCCTTTTTTTTGGGAGTGCCTACGTACACGGTAACGGGGCATCTAGCCTCAGGATCTATGTACACGTAAACCGGTTTACCGTTGCAACATTCTGTCAGTGATGGTCCTCGCTGTCGTGACCGCGCGCGCTCGTGTGTGTGGTGTGTGTGTGTGTGTGTGTGTGTGTGTGTGTGTGTGTGTGAGTTGTTTTTTTAAAATCAAAACAATTTTAACCATTAATGGCGAGATTCCATCTTACACTCCCCAAACTCCAGATCTTAGTCTTAATGTTATCATTAAAATTCAAGCTTTGCGATTTATAAATTAATTGAAGCCCGAGTCGAAATATACTCTTACTACTGCTCTCTTGGTGGAAACGATCTATTCTGCATAAGCAATCTGGAGAAAAAAATCAGTGTCACTGTAAAAGGTTAAAATTTCACGAAGTACGCACCGTGAACACCGCTGTAACAATCCTTTGATCTACGTCATCAGGCAACCCATTGTTTCTTTCATCTTTTCCCATTCCCCTTACTATCCCCCCCCCCCCCCCCCCCCCATTCCCCCCCCTCTCTCTCTCTCTCTCTCTCTCTCTCTCTCTCTCTCTCTCTCTCTCTCTCTCTCTCTCTCTCTCTCTCTCTCTCTCTCTCTCTCTCTCTCTCTCTCTCTCTCTTGTCATAGTGTTATCCCTTCCCCTTCCCATCTCATTGTAAACTGAACACGTTCTGCTGTTTGCAGATACATGTATGATTGTTTTGTTTTTTCTCTCTCACTAGGCATTTGAAAAAAAGCAAAAACCTGAAAAAAAAACAAAACAACTTAACCTTTTAAAGGCGAATATCAATCTTACTTGGACCAAAAATAAAATCTTACCGTTTTCATCAAAAGACAAAAAACAAATTACAATTTAAGAATTTGAGCTTTTATAGAGGGCAATATCCACCCAACCTGCTCAAAGCGGTTTTTATCAATATTCTTACTGCTCTTATGGTGGAAACGTTTTTTTTTTCTGCGTTAAAAAATAATATAAATGAAGACTATTATTTGAAAACAAAAAAAAATCAGTGTCACTGGCAAAGGGTTAATTGCAGTACTCCTGCATCCTGTGAGACTCCTACGGCACTTGCTAATCATAAAAAAGGAAATAGCAATCAACAATACTAAGGTGAAAAAAAAAGAAGAAAAAAAAAGGTGGGGGGGGGGGGGGGGGCAAATCCAGTAGCAATGCAACCTTTTAGCGGCGAAATTCGATCTTTGACCTAACACCAAATCTTCTATCATCAAAAGACAAGTAACGGCAAAACGATTATAGACAATTGAAGCCCGAGTTGCGATAGTCTGACAGCTCTCTTGGTGGAAACGCTGTATTCCCCGTTAACAATAATAAAGATAAAAGCAAACTATTATCTAAAAGCAAAAAATTAGCTTCGCCGTAAAGGGGTTAAGAACACCTGCAACTGCTGCCAGCATCCTTGAGATGCTCTACGTCACCCAAGGTCACCAAGCGACACGTCTCCCTTTCGTCTTCATGCAACACCCCCCCCCCCCCCCCCCTCCCCCCTCACCCTCCACTCTCATGGTGGTGGTGGCGGCGGATAAAAAAGGCCTTTCTTTCTTTTATTCAATCAACTTGACTGCTGGTGGACCCTAGGCCTCTCTACAAGTCCAAGAAATAATACTCACTTTTTCTCTGCTCCAACGAAAATATCTACCCCCTACCGGTCTAATTATTTGTAGCAGACGACAAATTTCTCAAAACGGTCACGTGACACTGTAAAAACAACACAGGAAGTCCATGAAAGCTTATTTACGGCATTTCCTTTGAACCGTGTAAACAACAAAATTTCGTTTTCATTCGACTCAACGGGTCAGATTGGCCGGTATTTTTTAACGAACTAAAGTTCTGAAAAATCAAAATGTTTCTTAGAAAGGTGAAAGATGCTAGTTTTTGAAACAGAGGTAGGTTTTTTTAAAAAATCTTTATATTTTACGTGAATGCATGCTCAAGGCGAGTTGGACGTGCAGCGGAGGTTGGTAGGCCAAAGGCGAGGCTCTCTAGTACTGGCACTGCCAGATCTACCTTTCCTACTACTGCTGTTTAAGCTCATCTTCTTACTTGTTAAATGAATAGATCTAAGTCTTAGCTGTACTGTATCACTGTATCTTGTTGTTCACTCCAATCTGATAAGTATCTAACTAATCTCAACTAGATATCTCAAGCACACACAAGCCGGAATCCTCTCGAAGGCAGAAATTACATAAATCCAATTCGAAAATGAACAAGTTTTGATGTCCGATATTTCATTCAAGTTTTGTGTTTCTTGTATCGTCTGTACTCAATGATGGTTGCAGTATCTGAAGAGATTACTATGATTACTAAACCAACATTAAACGTCGCTACTGACGCGATTGGAAATTGAAATGAATGCCGAGCTAAGAACTAAGAATACCCAGTATTAAATTTGGTGCCTTTGACTTTGTCACAAAATCCATAACTACAGTAACTGGTGAGGTTTACGATGTAGACGTGGTGATGGTGACATTATATGACGCTGTGCTGGCTGTAATGATGTATTTTGTCGTTAACTTATTCACTATCGGTATCGTTTTCAGTCTTCTACTGTTTTAAATTTAAATGGTTTTGTTTGGGTTATTTTTGTTGTCGTTTTTTTTTTTTTTGTTTTGAATAAGCCTAAGCCTAATGAATCACAAAAACATAATAATATCTAGATATCAAAATGAAATTGGGAGCCTTATAAATAAGGATTCAATTGTTCAGCAAAACTATGATGACATCAATTAATATCAAAGGGATCAACTGACCGCATTTCGAAACTATCTAGCCTATTTATTAGTGAATTAATGACTAAAGACTAAAGCAGGCATCATAACCAACTTTCTAAGATCTCTAAATTTGTGACAATAATCTCGAGCACTTAAAAACACTAAAAGTATACATTTCCTTATTGAAACCCATATCTACATCACAGAATTAACGGAACCCACCTTACCCACCAAAACACGTAACTTAAACACATCGGCAAGAATACATGGCCTAGATACTACCATTCACTATCATCGTCATTTACATTCATTATGTCGGTGAAACAAAGTTCGGGGTCGGTAAATTATATGGTGTTCGTTTGATCTTAAGGTTGGGGTAATTCAATCCATACCCGTTAATTGATAAAAAAAAATATATAGATTAATAGCCAGAAAAAAAAAGACAAGAACAATGCTTACCTTTACCCTTTTTTTAATAAAAAAAAAGAGAGGAGTTGATTTGTGCTTGCAATAAAATGAAGAAAAGTGAAGGTGTGTCACATCCTCAATGGGTAATGATTGATATCCGTAAAGAACAGAAAAGAATAACAATTTTCCACCCATTCGTCGAATCAACAATCTGTCTTTGTTGTTACTTGAATTTGCATAAGAGATAAATAAGATCTTATCAATTACAATAATCCTTTGAAGTTAAGAATTTGTTACGCCGCACATAACTATAACCGAAAATGTCTCCTGTGCCGTGCTGAGTGCTGAGCGTGAGACTCACTCCACTGACACAGACAAACATGGCTTGACCTTTCAACTAGGTGCTTCTCCATTGGACGATGATTAAGTAGGTCAACACGCTGAGCGGACATGTTTTGAACGTTCGGAGCACTGTGGCCTAGTTCTTACGTCAAAGTTTGTCCTGAAGTTGCCACTCCAAGACAAATAATTAATAAATTATTGTTCGTTTCATTGGGGGGTTGTTCTTTGTCAATGAGGTAAAAGGCGCTCAGTAATATCACTGATATTAAAGGTTTCAGATTAATTTGAAGACAACCTGAGAGTTTGATATTTTGGAGTTACAGCGCGAGAAGAAGGAGGAGGAGGATAATTTAAAGAGAGATTACAAGGATTTTGGATGGATGTTATTATTATTTTCACACCTTTGGATTGTCATTCAATGAATTTTCTCTCTGAAAAACAAAAACAAATTGAGGATAAGTTGAACGTTCAAGATATACAACAGAAGGGAGAATAAAAAGCAGCATTTCCTTTTACACAAAATTTGATAGAATGTCAAGAATAAGGTCACACCATAGAATTAAACGAATGAGAATACGTACGAAGCCTAAAAAGTGTCCACCAATGAAAGCATTCAGCGCCATTTTGTTGTTGGCTGAGAATGTAGTAATTACCATTCATTCGGTATCTATGTCAACATAACGACACAAGAAAACAACAAACAATATCAAAATCCACAATAAAATGTTTCAGAACTGTTGCGTATATTTATGGCACAACGAAGCTGTCAAAAAATGAAGTTAGAGAATGTGTGTAATCATGTATTATAATAACCTGTAATGTGTTTTCCAACCACCACCACATCATCTACTACTACAACCACCACCACAATATCATCACTAACACTACTACTACAACCACCAGCCCCACATCATTATCACTACCACTACTACTACACCACCACCAGCACATCATCATCACTACCACTACTACAATCACCACAACCACATCGTCATCACTACCACTACTACTGCAACCACCACCACCATATCATCATCATTACCACTACTACCACAACCACCACCACCACTACTACTACAACCACCACCACATCACTACCTCAACTACTACAACCACCACCACCACAATAGCATCACTACCACTACTACTACAACCACCACAACCACATCGTCATCACGACCACTACTACTACAACCACCACCATATCATTACCATTACCACTACTACTACAACCACCACTACCACCATATCATTACCATTACCACTACTACTACAACCACCACAACCACATCGTCATCACTACCACTACTACTGCAACCACCACTACCACCATATCATCACCATTACAACTACTACTACAACTACCACAACCACATCATCATCACTACCACTACTACTACAACCACCACCACATCATCATCACTATCACTACTACTACAACTACAACCACCACCACATTATCATCACTACCACTACTACTACTGCAACCACCACCACCATATATCATCATCATTGATTTTTTTTTTTTTTAAATTGAGCTTTATATAGTGCAATATCTACTAAATGTGCTCAAAGCGCTTTACAAGAGGTCCTGGTCAACATTTAACATGTAGGACGGGACATGACGCCTGTTAGGCGATATTACAATTTTTCGGACAAAGACAACTCTGTTAACGGCCAGATACTCATTTTACACCTGAGTACGGTGAGAGAATGTGAGTAAAGAGCCTTTTCCAAGGACTCAACTATGCGCCGAGCGCGAGGCTCGAACCCAGGACCTTCCGATCCGGAAGCGAGTGTCATACTACTAGACCACATAGCCGCATCATTACCGAGGCTCGAACCCAGGACCTTCCGATCCGGAAGCGAGTGTCATACTACTAGACCACATAGCCGCATCATTACCACTACTACTACAAACACCACCACCATCATCATCACGACCACTACTACGACACCACCACCAGCACATCATCATCACTACCACTACTACAATCACCACAACCACATCGTCATCACTACCACTACTACTGCAACCACCACCACCATATCATCATCATTACCACTACTACCACAACCACCACCACCACTACTACTACAACCACCACACATCACTACCTCAACTACTACAACCACCACCACCACAATAGCATCACTACCACTACTACTACAACCACCACAACCACATCGTCATCACGACCACTACTACTACAACCACCACCATATCATTACCATTACCACTACTACTACAACCACCAGTACCACCATATCATTACCATTACCACTACTACTACAACCACCACAACCACATCGTCATCACTACCACTACTACTGCAACCACCACTACCACCATATCATCACCATTACAACTACTACTACAACTACCACAACCACATCATCATCACTACCACTACTACTACAACCACCACCACATCATCATCACTATCACTACTACTACAACTACAACCACCACCACATTATCATCACTACCACTACTACTACTGCAACACCACCACCATATATCATCACCATTGAAATTTTTTTTTTTTTAAATTGAGCTTTATATAGTGCAATATTACTAAATGTGCTCAAAGCGCTTTACAAGAGGTCCCTGGTCAACATTTAACATGTAGGACGGGACATGACGCCTGTTGGGCGATATTACAATTTTTCGGACAAAGACAACTCTGTTAACGGCCAGGTACTCATTTTACACCTGAGTACGGTGAGAGAATGTGAGTAAAGAGCCTTTTCCAAGGACTCAACTATGCGCGAGCGCGAGGCTCGAACCCAGGACCTTCCGATCCGGAAGCGAGTGTCATACTACTAGACCACATAGCCGCATCATTACCACTACTACTACAAACACCACCACCACATCATCATCACGACCACTACTACTACAACCACCACCACCACCATATCATTACCATTACCACTACTACTACAACCACCACCACATCATCATCACTACCATTACTACTACAACTACAACCATCACCACCACCACATCATCATCACTATTACTACTACAACTACAACCACCACCAACACCACATCACCTCACTAACACTCAGTACTGCAATCACTACCATTAGGTTTTGGAGCTTTACTTCATTTGAAATAAGGAAACTTCGGAATTGTATTTGGCATTGTGTTTATATATCATAATATAATTCTAATCAGTTATCTATTTAGAACTAGATACTATACAATATGTATGCCAAATACCACCCCAATTCCCCTTTCTTGTGTGCGGGAATTCCTCTTTCGGCATTGAAATTGAGTGTGAGAGAGTCATCACTACACACATAAACAACAGAAACAATTTTAAAACAAGACTATGACACGAAACCACTCACACACGAGGCTATACTATTTATCCTTTTCTCTATATAGAATAGGACAAGACAAACAATAGCTTGACTCTCGCTACACTTCGCATTGATGTTTGTCGTCTCACGAGTTCAACTCTCGGTCGACCTGTCAATATTCCTTTTTGCCTCGGACGTAATCATTAATAGAATGTTGTGTGGTTTTGACCGTGAAGAAAACCTTAAGAAGTCACATTTATATCATTTTAGAGAGATCGTTTTGAATAATTTTGAGTTTAACGAGCGAGCAGCAACTTGTTTTCATGTACGGCCGATCAGCGCTTGTTTCCTATAGTAACGCGATTCCCAGCCAACAGCAAAATGGCGGATATTTTTCTCATCGAGGCCGCTGGTTGGTTAGCCAATAAGAGCACCGTACGGTTTCCATTGGGTAAATTCCTTGGGTCACACTCATGCATGAGCTCGGGAAAATAAATAATTAAAATAAAATAAATTAATTAAAAAAAAAAAAACACTTATCACCAAAGGGGAGTAACACATTATATCACGAGCGAGAGTAACATGTTTATGAAGTTATCTCTCTGAATCTATCAAATCGCAGTTTCCTCGACCTTTTTACATATAAAAAAGGAGTTCGAGGAAACTGTGCTCATGGGGAATTCAAAAGCATTGTAAAGTGATAATTCTTGCGAAGTCTTGTGGGTTCATAAAGATTTTTTTTCTTAAAGTCCGACTGTTATTTTTAAAAGATGTATTCTCCCTTTCATGCACTCAGTTATTTCAAGCTATCATGTCTGTGCTGTGTCATGTAATCAAGCCATGTGCTAAGCTTAGCTCCCTCTAGTACAATTGTCAGATATCTGCAGTATAGAATAAATAATATGTTTTGTCCACGATTTTGTCCACGCTCAAAGCGTGTTATTTGTTATTTAATTTACATTAAATTTTTGTTGACAATTTCAATTATTTCCCTTTCAGTTCTTACTCCAGTTTGCATTCTAAGTGGACATTGGATGAAACAGGTGCTATGCCCCAAACCTTTACAGCCTACATCTCATCTCCCAGGCGGTGTACCCGGTGTGCCTGGAGGAGCCCTTATACCATTATTCCTTCCTCCTGTGGTACCCCCCCCCCCCCCCACCTCCTCCTGGTCAGAAGTGGTTGGAGGTGGATCCCCGAAACCCCTACCAAGAGCACACCAACCGTTGCTTTCCACCATCAAAACTAGCCCATAATATTATGTCCAATTTCCATTACAGTATTATTGTTGTCCCTTTATTATCATACATATGTATAACAAGAATGTTTTTGAATTGCATAATCTTTGAGGAAGGATGAATAAGTTATTTACTTCATATTGTACTTGAACTTTTATATAGCGAAATATCCACTAAATGTGCTCAAAGCGCTTTACAAAGGGTCTCTGACCATGAGCAACACAAGACACGTAGAACGAGACATGACGACTGTTAGACGATATTACAATTTTTTTTTCTGACAGGACATCGCTGTTAACGGCCACGTACTCATTTTACACCTGAATACGATGAGAGAATGTGAGTAAGCCTTTTCAAAGGACTCATGCGCCGAGCGAGGCTCGAACTCAGGGCCTTCCGATCCGAAAGCGAGTGCCATACCACAAGACCACATAGCCTCACAAAACTACTACTACTACTACTAATACTACTACTACTACTACTACTACTACTACTACTACTACTACTACTACTACTACTACTATTACTACTACTACTACTACTACTACTACTACTACTACTACTACTACTACTACTACTACTACTAAAAAAAAAAAAGAAGAAGAAGAAGAAGAAGAAGAAGAAGAAGAAGAAGAAGAAGAAGAAGAAGAAGAAGAAGAAGAAGAAGAAGAAGAAGAAGAAGAAGAAGAAGAAGAAGAAGAAGAAGAAGAAGAAGAAGAGAAGAAGAAGAAGAAGAAGAAGAAGAAGAAGAAGAGAGAGAAGAAGAAGAGAAGAAGAAGAAGAAGAAGAAGAAGAAAGAAGAAGAAGAAGAAAAGAAGAAGAGAAAGAAGAAGAAGAAGAAGAAGAAGAAGAAGAAGAAGAAGAAAGAAGAAGAAGAAGAAGAAGAAGAAGAAGAAGAAGAAGAAGAAGAAGAAGAAGAAGAAGAAGAAGAAGAAGAAGAAGAAGAAGAAGAAGAAGAAGAAGAAGTGGAAGAAGAAGAAGAAGGAGGAGGAGGAGGAGGAGGAGGAGGAAGAACCTGCTTCTCTGGACACGTTTTTTTTAGACCACTCTATTGAAATCACTTTGAATGGTGTGTCATTTGCATACCATTGGTCCTGTCAACAATGAACTAATTATTATGAACAGACATGCTCCAGATGAGCCGCGATAAAAACCCGACACATGATGTGTTGAAGTGTTACTGTCCTGAAGTTCATAGTATACATTTCAAGATCAATTGTCCAATAATAGGCTGTGTCACATGATATTATTTGCCGGCTGGGGAAATGTGTTTGTGACTTGATTATAACTATAACCGAGGTATGGGACTGATTCTTATTATAATATTCATTTGGTTTCAATACAAAATAACTTAATATCTTGGGTTTTTTTCTTGTTTTTTTTTTTTTCCTCCAGTAAATAATAATAGTGTGTAATTTAATAGAGATGTGTTATGAACAGACTGAAGAATGCGCTTTTCGAATCGCTACACTTCACCACGACCCTTCCAAGGACGAGCTGATAAACTGGTAGGTAAGAAGTCTGATAGAATTGCTCGCTTGCCATGGAGTTCAAACCTTACTTAGGACAATGTGAATTTGACGAAGTTAGTCTGCTGGAATGCGTTTATTACACATTATATCCCTTAGTTATGTGTGTGGGTATGTGTGTGTGTGTGCGTGCGTGTGTGTGTGCAAGGGAAGGAGAGAGAGAGAGTGAAAGAAAGAGAGAGAGAGAGAGAGAGAGAGAGAGAGAGGTGAAGTAATGAGATGAAATGTAAAACAAGATCAAAACTATATAAGTCAATCATAAGATAGAGGAACAGGAGGGGGGGGGGGGGGGGGGGGGGGTATTAAAGAATGCTATACGGCGATAGTGTTCTAGAACCCCAAGGAAAGAGGAAGTGAGGCCGCCCCAAGGAGAGTTGAAGACAGACATACCGTAGAGAGGGACCTAAAACAGAGAGGACTGTGCCTCGAGATGGCCCCAAAGATAGCTGCTGACAGGACCAGGTGGAGATCTCTTGCATCGCCTCAATTGCCAGAAAAAAGAAACAAAACAAAACAATAATAATCAAACAAACAAAGAAGAAAAAAACAAAGCAACTATATATATTCATTCTTCTCAATAATAATAATAATAATAATAATAATAATAATAATAATAATAATAATAATAATAATAATAATAATAATAATAATAATAATACAGTTTATTTGTATAGAGCCCAATCCCGTTGACAATAAACCAGCTCAAGCTAGGCTCACACAATTGTAAAACAGCATTATAAACATTTGTGTAACACACGCACACCCATAATATGTATACAAGCGCTCAACAGGGCGAATAAATTCAAATAATACCTGAATAAAGTGTATATTATCTTATACCAGTGGGTGCTCCTTAACTTGTCACTTTGATCAATTAAATTCAAATTTTATGATTTATAATTTAAAGTAGATACGTTTTCTGTAACTGGATCACTTCAACATTAATAAATAGATAGATGAATAAATAAATAAATAAATAGATACATAAGGATAAGAGAAGAAATACTTTATTGATCCTGAATGGAAATTATCATAAATAATTTTTTTTTAAATAATAAAATAACACATAAATAATAATAATAAATAAATAAACAAATAATAAATAAATAAATAAATAAAAATATAAATAACTGTGAACATTTATATAGCGCACGCCCACGGATTTGCCATGCTCAATGAGCGTCTCAATGTTTTACTCATTTCCCAAACAGGCATATGGAACATTATTTCCATTTCATACAGTAGCAGTCACCTTTTAGGCGTCCTTTTTGTACCAACACTCTCACATTACCCTTTAGCCAGATAGGTACTCATTCACGTCTGTATCGAGTGGGGTAACGTTTGCAAAGTGCCTTACCGAAGGACACAAAATCGGGACCAGACGTAATTAATACTGGAGTAACAGGGTGGTAACACGCCAGTCTGACTTGGAGACGGCAGTGTTAATCCACTTATTTAGCGTCAATAACAATAACAATAAATTGCATTTATATAGCGCTTTACCCCGTTGTCACAGGCTCTAAGCGCTTTACAGTTATATAAAACAAAACAAGTTAGAACCAACTGGGGTAACTTTGCTGTAAGGGGTAACTTCGCTCCGTCCCAGGTTTGAGAGTCTTTGCCAAGATGAGGGTAATTTAAATCGATCGATATGTGAAGGACGAGTTTTCTGGCCAATTTTTTAAATTTTAATATATTTGTTTTTTGTTTTTTCTAGAGTACGGCCCAGTCAACGTTATTAACGTGTTTTGTTTTCTCTCTCTGTCCATACTTCAATCAGATCCCACTAAGATGGACAGACTTCAGACCCTGTTAGATACCGATAGCCCACACTTTAATCATGTGGCCTCTGTGGTGGGGGGCCTAGTGGGCGTCGGCGCTGGTGTTATCTTGTACAAGAGGCTTACCAGGTAGGCAAATATCAGTGTCGTCGTCATCATCGTCATTGTCGTCGTCTTAATTATCATCATTATTACCACCACCACCACCATCATCATCATCATCATCATCATCATCATCATCATCATCATCATCATCATCATAATCGTCATCGTCGTCATCATCATCATCGTCGTCGTCGTCGTCCTCATCACCACCACCACCTCCACTACCATCACCACTACCACCATCATCATCATCTTCCATCATCATCACCACCGGTTACAGCAACCACAACAAAAACAGCACCATTTCCATGTTTTTGAATCATTCTGTACACCGGTTGTGATTTCTCACCTACCATCAATACCGTCAAGAATCCTTATTTATTTACACTCGGGGAGAACCCCAGGGAAATAAAGGCCTTAACGGACAGGCACTCATTTATTTTTCATATTATACTACCAGATTCGTGGAAATTAACATAGATCGAAATTAACATAGATCTTTTCAGCCATCAACGATCAAAATCAAAATTGTGCGCCTGAGTTCACTTTGCAGCGCTGCACTGCGGTTGGCGCCCGGATTATTACCGTTTTCCGTTGGAAAAGGCCCTAAAGACAATTAATATTTTTCATTCATCGTGATTTGTTGACAAAAGAGAAATCCGAAACGTCCACATTATCTCTCTTTGTAAAATGAAGCTCCTATTCAATTTTTTTCTATTTTACGTGTTTTTTTGTTGTTTTTTTTTTTTGTTTATTTTTTTTGGAGATTCAAGCATCAATATTGATATTACACGATTCAATAATCTACTTGCGGCTATGTGGTCTTGTGATATGACACTCGCTTTCGGATCGGAAGGTCCAGGGTTGGAGCCTTGCTCGGCGCATAGTTGAGTCCTTGGAGAAGGCTCTTTACTCACATTCTCTCACCGTACTCAGGTGTAAAATGAGTACCTGGCCGTTAATAGCGTTTCTCTGTCCGAGAAAAATTGTTATATCGCCTAACAGGCGTCATGTCCTGTCCAACATCTTAGATATTGCTTTTGGCCAGGGACCCCTTGTAAAGCGCTTTGAGCACATTAAGTGGATATTGCGCTATAAAAAGGCTCATTCTTTTTTTTTCTAACTTAAATGTTCCAGAAAGAAGCCCCAGCGAGGGGATGACCCTCCCAACACAGCCATCATCTACCAATTCAAGGCAGGCCCCAGTGCTCCATCGATGTCTCCATTCCCAATGAAGCTGATGACCTATTGCCGATTGGCTAAAATACCTTATGAGGTAAAATAGAAACATACACACACACACACACACACACACACACACACACACACACATATATATATATATATATATATATATATATATATATATATATATATATATATATATATATACTTGTTTACACCTCGTTTTTTTCTGTTTTTTTTTTTTTTTACACATTCTCCAACAACGTTGTTTCGTCCAGAGTTCCTGGATTCATCATTAGTGGTGTCCAGGCGTTGTTGGAGTATAAGTAAAAAACAGAACAAAACGAAAGAACAAGCGAGGTGAGAACAAATAAATTAATAATTCGCTCCAAGAAACTGTCGAGCACTCTACATGGTTCCACTAACTCCTCTCAATCATATATATATATATATATATATATATATATATATATATATATATATATATATATATATATATATATATATATATATATATATATATATATATATATATATATATATATATATATATTGAATCGTGTTTGATACAAATATGGTACGAAAAGTGCTCGACATGTAGTAATGGAGCGAATTATTATTTAAAATATTTACCACAATGTTTGGGGCAGTCTACATCAATGTTTCACACCAAGCACAGCACACTATACTACGACAACACACCTTGGACAAAGCGACACAATGATTTCGACGTAACAATGGGTTCGTTCGACGGTGCTGAAACATGCGAACTGGTCGGACTCTACATCCTGTCACAACTACAACATACACACACATACATCGGCCTCTATAGAGATGACGGACTCGCTATAACCAACAGACGACCAAGAGCGAACGAAAACATCAAAAAACATATCTGTAAAATATTCCAAAACAACAATTTGAAAATCACAATAGAAGCAAACAAAAAAACAGTTGACTTCCTCGACATCACATTCGACATAAAATCCAATTCATTCCAACCGTTCAGAAAACCAAACAACACCATTAGCTACATTAATAAAAACAGCAACCACCCCCGTCCCGTCATTGAAAACATACCAAAAAACATAGCACTGAGGGTGAGCAAACTTTCGGAAAACAGAGAGATATTCAACGTCGCAGCCACCCCCTACAAAGAAGCACTCACAAAAAGTGGATACAACACACCATTTTTATACACAGACGCCTCCCTCTCATGTAAACACCAACACACAAGTGAAGAACGTAAAACAAGAAAACGACACATAACTTGGTTCAACCCACCTTTCGACATAAACGTCAGCACAAACATAGGACAGCAGTTCCTGAAGTTAATTGATACACACTTTCCAAAAAACCACAAGCTACATAAAATTATCAACAGGAATACCATAAAAATAAGTTACTCGTGTATGCGCAACATAGAACAAATAATTTCAAGCCACAACAAAAAAATATTAATAAACCACCGACAAGAGCAAAACCCACCCACTAGAAAATGCAACTGCAGAAATAAAGAACATTGCCCGCTAAACAAACAATGCTTAGAATCAAGTTTAATTTACCAAGCCACAGTCACAGAAACTAAAACAAACAAGCAAGAAAAATATGTAGGACTAACAGAAAATAATTTCAAAACAAGATACAACCTCCACACCTCAACATTTAGAAACACTAACAAAAAAACATCCACAAAACTCAGCGAACATATTTGGAAATTAAAAGACAACAAAATAGACCACAACATTTCATGGAAAATTTTATCTAAAGCAACAGGATACACACCAACATCAAAACAATGTAGCTTATGCCTGGAAGAAAAATATACTATAATCAAACAACCTCATGAAGCCACACTCAACATGAAAAATGAGATCTACGGAAAGTGTCCCCATCGGCGCAAATTCCTCTTAATTAACTTCAAACCGGAACCACTTCAAGAATCAACAACAGTCAACAAAACAACTCAGTCCTGAAGATGGCAAATTAAGCCTGAAACATTGATGTAGACTGCCCCAAACATTGTGGTAAATATTTTAAATAATATATATATATATATATATATATTATATATATATATATATATATATATATATATATATATATATATATATATATATATATATATATATATATATATATATATATATATAAATATGGTTGAGCGGAAACAGCTGGAATCACGTAGAGTGCTCGACAGTTTTTTGGGGCGAATTATTATAATATATATATTCTCACCTCATTCTGTTATATCCCCCTCCAACGTTGTTCATCCGTGATGGAATCTTCAGGGAGGTATTCTGTATCGTAGTGGCCGAGAGGAATGTTGTTGTGTTCAGTTGGCGCCAACAAAACAAAAAACAACAACACAAAAACAAAAAACAAAAACAAACAAACAACAAAACCAAAACCAAACCACACAAAACATCATCTCTCATGCTCAGCTCACGACTCAACAAGCACAGTATTATCACCTAAAATCTATTTCCTCACCAAATTCCTCCTTCCAGGCACGTGCAGGTCGAAATTCTTCAAAGGGCAAACTTCCCTGGATGACCTACAACAAGGACACAGTTGCAGATTCCCAGTTCTGTATCGATTACTTTAATAAAAAGCTTGGGGTGGACCTCAACAATCATCTCAACGACAATCAGAGAGGGATATCCAAGCTTATTCAAGTTCTGGCTGACGAGCACCTCTACTGGTAATGGTCCCTGTCTTGATATTACTGAATATGATAACCAGTTAACCAGTAATATTCCACCCCTCTCCCTAAATTACTAACGCGTATTGATATCAAGTTTACAATTATAATTTGTGACGTCGGATTATCAAACGATAAATTTCACTAAAATTAGAATTTTGAAAAAGGAAGTATCTATCATTTAAATATTTTTGATAATGTCTTTTTCTTAGAAATGACGAAATCGAAATGGATTGAGGGGTAAAATAAAAGATTTCTTACACTCTTGCGTTTTGGAATTCGAACTTTGTTCCCAACGCGCACTCGCAAGCTCATGCAACGGTTGGGAACACGTCAGGAATTCCAAAAAGCAAGAGTGTAAGAATCGTATATTGTTTGAATACAGTCCCTTCATCACATATAAGTCTCATCCAGACACAAGCACAAAATCCAACAAAGAGGAATACACTCAAATGCTTACAGTATACATTCAAAATAACAAATATAATAATATATAACAGAGAGATGATTTACAAGGAAAAAAATATCATCTCCCAAAACAATAACTATGCATTTGACTGTTTCCCTCCCAGCCAGGGCCAGGACAAAACCAAGTTATCTCATTCCAAGACAAAGACAGAAAGCATGTTGGAAAACAGAAATAAGGGGTTAGAAGACAGTATGTACCTCCCTGCCCACTATGGGAGGTCAGGAACCCCACCCATGGATATTGATTGCTCTATATAAATGCTCATATAATTCAGTGGATATTGCATGTTCTACCTGATATTATAAAACCTAATTTTTTTCCTTCTCACCAGGGGGATGGTGTACTTCCGATGGATCCATCGCAACAATTACTTTGAAGACATACTGAACAACCACTTCGGGTTCCCGAGGATCTTGATAGGCCTCGTTAGGAGAACTGTTCGTAACCAGCTGCATGGCCAAGGAATGGGACGTCATAGCCCGGATGAAATCCGTCAGATTATTATGGATGACTTGCAGGCCTTGTCCGACATCCTAGGTGCGGCTACATGTGGTCTTGTGGTATGACACTCGCTTTCGGATCCTGGAAGGTCCTAGGTTCGAGCTTCGCTCGGCGCATGCACATAGTTGAAGTAATTGGAAAAGGCTCTTTTTACTCACATTCTCTCACCATACTCAGGTGTAAAATGAGTACCTGGCCGGTTAACAGTGTTGTCTCTGTCGGAAAAAAAAAAAGATTGTATTATCGCCTAACAGCTGTCATGTCTCGTTCTATATGTTACGCGTTGCTGTTGGTCAGGGACCCTTTGTAAAGCGCTTTGAACACGTTTAGTGGATATTGCGCTATATAAAAGCTGAAGTTTTTCTTGTTTTAGGTGAGATAAATAGGTTTATAGAAGGAATGAAATTGACATCACTCAGCTTTTTGTTATTGTTTTTAGTCAGCCATTTTTTATGAGTAGTTCTCACTATTGCACTAAAAACTATAAACGTTCAAGGTTACACGTAGTTTTGTGCGTTGTTACGATATATCCGGCTGGTGGATGTCGTGAGCTTTTTGGCTTAACGCACAGCATCAATTAATCGGACTATAAACGTTTAAGGTCACACGTAGTTTTGTGCGTTTGTACGTTATAACCGTCTCGCGGATGTTGTGAGTTAAAAAACTAACCGCATAGCATCAATATATAAAAAAGGCATCTATTCACGGAATGGGTATTAATTTTACTTTGCCACAAACCTGGAATTCTCTCTCTCTCTCTCTCTCTCTCAGTATTTACCAGAAGCGCCCATATTATTGAATGCTTCAAGTAGTCTAGACTGAAGACAGAATAATATTGTAGATTAACTTTTCCTTCATATTTCAAAATCAAATTCTTCCTATTCCATTGGTATCAGCATAGCTGGATAGTATTAGATCATCTACAGTTGTAACATTTAAAAAAATAATCGCTCCCTGCTTCCCTCTAAAACCCCTGTTACTGTTACTGAAAAGACGGCCATACCATCCTCAGCCAGAAGATTTGGCCTGATTGGATGAAGATTTAATTTTCTTAATTTTCTGATGTCACCTATGCCCTGTAAAGCACCATTGAACAAGTTGGGTGAAGATTGGTACTTTTCAATATTTAAATACATATTATATTATATATATTATTAAACTGGCCGAGTGGTTGATGCATTGCATTGTGATCCGGAAGGTCCCGGGTTCGAGCCCCGCTTCAGCACTTTCGTTTTATTTTTCCTTGGGCAAGATTATTAACCCCCAATTTGCTCATTGGGACAACATGGGTGATTCCTGTCGACATCATAATATTGTTAAATTATATTATATTATATTGGTGAGAATTACTTTTGTTTTTCTTCTCTCGCATACGCACAAAAGATGGAATGAGATTCTTTTCTCACTCTCATTTGAACGCCTGACAACAGAACCTTTGTGAAAAAGAGCCAGAGTATATATATATATATATATATATATATATATATATATATATATATATATATATATATATATATATATATATATATATATATATATATATATATATATATATATATATATATATATATATATATATGTGAGAAGTGAGAATTAAGTGAGAATTAAGTGAGAATTACTTATAAATGAGGTTTGCAAAAACCAATAACAAAGACCAGAGTGATGTAAACTACATTATATATATATATATATATATATAAATATATATATATATATATATATATATATATATATATATATATATATATATATATATATATATATATATATATATATATATATATATATATATATATATATATATATATATATATATATATATATTATATATATATATATATATATATATATATATATATATATATATATGTGAGAAGTGAGAATTAAGTGAGAATTAAGTGAGAATTACTTATAAATGAGGTTTGCAAAAACCAATAACAAAGACCAGAGTGATGTAAACTACATTATATATATATATATATATATATATATATATATATATATATATATATATATATATAATGTAGTTTACATCACTCTGGTCTTTGTTATTGGTTTTTGCAAACCTCATTTATAAGTAATTCTCACTTAACTGTAATAACCAGAAAATAAAAGTTCATGGTTACACAGTTTTGTGTGTTGGTCCGTTATACTTCCGGATGGCAATGTGAGACTGTTAGCCAAACGCATACTATATATATATATCTATAGATATGTATATATATATATATATATGTGTGTGTGTGTGTGTGTGTGTGTGTGTGTGTATCTGTCTGTGTGTTTGCTGCATATTCCGACAAAAAAAAAACAAAAAAAAAGAACATTAAAATTTTGATTGAATTGAAGTGAATCGAATCTATCCTCAGGTTCCAAGTCTTTCATGTTGGGAGAGATAATGTGTGAAGGAGATTGCTCTGCCTTTGGCATGCTTTGTCAGTTTGTCTGGTGCCAAGAAGACGAAGTTCTAAAGAACATCTTGAAAGGTAGGCACAAATCATGAAACCGGATATGACCTCAACCTTTGTTAATTCATAGCCTGATACTTTCCTAAAATGACGTCACAATATAAGATTAAGGATGACGTTCACCAAATTATAGAAAGTGAAAAAGTGGGTTGAATCGTAGCCATCGTTAACTTATAGCCTGACACTGATAACAAAATGACGTCAAAAGACAAATCTTTTTGCCTGTAAACGATTTATAAGCTATAATGCTAGACATTAGAGGGAAACAGCATATCCCTATAACTTTTGAACTATGGCGTAAATTATTCCCAATTTTCTCAGTTGACTTTCGTTTTACTTCGCGGACATAATGTGAAATTATATTTGATTGTAAGGGAAATTGTGGTACAAGTTTTAACTCACTCAACCCTAACACCGACTATGCCTATTTATTACATTTTTCTGAGACAAATTATAGGCGTAGTATCAATTTAATTTTTTTCAATTTTTACATGTTAATGATAGTCGAGGAAAACTATCTATGCACATGCTCATCTTTAATACATTTTTTTTCCAATTTTGAAAAGAAGTAAAAATCTGTAGGATTGAGTGAGTTAATACTTTCTGTTTATCCGAATTTGACGTCTAGATTTTACTGTAATATCATATAATAGTGCCCCTTTTGATTGGTTCTGTTGGTGGCTGAAGAAGGGATTTGAGCCCAAAATCTTCCGCAATATGCATTTTGATTCTCTCTCTCTTTTTCTTGGTTCAAGGTGTTATATTCGTTTTTGTTCAAAAGGGGAGTTCAGTCATGTCGTGAAAGTGTTCATGATGAAGTTAAAACAACTGTAGATCTTTGAATGTTAAAGTCAGCCAGTTCCCCCTAATCTAAATAATGTAAATCTCGCTGCTCGAAGCTCAAAGTAATAGATATCTATGTCAAATTGAAAGTAAGCTTCAATTTGATATACGAAAACAGATAAAATGAACGTTCCGGTTTCCCCTTTATCAACAAAACAGTATGAATGAAACACTACAGATGAATGAGATAATGTGGTAGTGGCGTTGTTAAGGTGGTTTTTCATCTAACAACCCCATTACCATATTATCTCATTCGCCTGTCGTGTTTCATTCATCCTGTCTTGTTGATAAAGGGGAAACCCGAAACGTCCATCATATCTGTTTTCGTATATATTAAGTTGAAGCTTACATTCAATTTCACATTGTTATATAATCTAAATAAGGCCATTGCGATTCTGGAATAATCTGGTGGGTTTTTTTTTGTTTTTTTACATATTATTAAATTATCCATTTCAGATAATTTCCCAAATCTCCACAACTATTGTCTCCGCGTCAGGTCAAAAGTGTGGCCAGACTGGGCCGACTGTTGCAAGTAGTCAGTCAATTGTGACAGCATCTGGCAAAGGACCCAAGATATGCCAGCGACCTCTTTCCTTTCAGACCACATTACCCCGGTCTTTGAACTAGGAATATTGTATCTTATCTATCTTATTTAATGCTAAATATAGAAATTATCCTTTAAATGCCGTATACAATAGTTTATAATTACAAAATATTATATAGCTTATATCATTCACAGACAGTTTTATACAACTTTGAATGTAAGGAAAAATACTATCAGAGACAGAATACTGAAGTAATTGAAAATTGTTCATGATCGAATGAATCATAAATGTACAAAGTTCATAGTATAACGAAATATTAATGACAACAATAATTATAATATGATCAGATTCATCCAATGTCGATTAGCAGTTACAAGTACAATCTTCATAGCTTAGGATTTCACATAATCATTAAAGTTGATAATTTTCATATAAAATGGTCCTTAATTTGCCTCGAATTTCATTAATTTTTGCCATAATAAGCCTCGTTTCAATTCCTCCTTCTCTTCCTCTGCTTTTTACATCCCTTTCCCTGTCCACCTCTGTTTAAATATTTTCGGACTAGCGGAAATATGGAGTCTTGTGCTCGAAGTGTGTTTTTTAAAAAAAAACAAAAAACAAACATACAAAAGAAAAACAAAACAAAACAAAACAAAAAAAAAAACAAGAAAGAAAAAACCCCCAAAAAATAACAACTCCAAAACAAAACAAAATAGAACAGATCGTAACTCAGCTCATCAACGATCTCCAATGGAAACCGATACATGACAGACTTTCCATCAACAAACGCCTCGTATTCCACAAAGTCAAAGCACAAAACGAATAACTCGAAATTCCAACTCGCCATTTGAAGCGGAACAACAATAAAACAAGAAACTCAGCATTTAATTTTGAATTTCCCCACTCAAGAAGAAACCATCATCTTTACTCTTGCCAAAGAGGCAAAGTTGTCCATTTGAAGGTAATGATGTAACACTATCTATTTTTGTTGGTAATGAAACAAAAAAGCAACCATTGGTGTTTTGTTTTTGTTTATAAGGGTTTTACGGGGCTTGCAACACATTTAGGTCATATCAGCGGCAGTAAAAAGGAAGAAAATTGGATAGTAAAAACATTCAAGATGTACAATTTAAAGGACTTTAGGAAAAATTAAGACAACGGGGAATGGTTCAAATAGGTAACAGATGTAGATTCCAAGAACACACTATCAGTGTACTTAGTTTGAGATTACCCAAAAGTCACCAGACACCAGCACAAGATCTCACTAAGAGGAATACACTCAAATATTTACAAATCACATGTTAACAATAAATAAAAATAAAGTTTACAAAGAAAAAAAATATATACATTCAACGGTTTCCCTCCCAGACAAGGATTCCGACCAGGGCCAGGACAAAACTAAGTAATCTCATTCCAAGACAAAGAGAGAAAGCAATTGGAAAACAGATACAGTGGGATAGAAGACACAGCAAGTGCTTCCCTGCTCACTATAGGATATCGGGAACTCCACCCAGTGCTCAAAAGCCAAAGAGGCAAAGTTGTCCATTTTATGGTAATGATGCAACACTACCTATTTTTGTTGGTAATGAAACAAAAAAGAAAACGACCATTGAATGATATCATCAACTTCAACTGGAATGGTCTTATATATATAATTAGTATCAAGAAATTAAAACACTCGGATATGAATACAATATTAATATTTATTATCAAAATTATTGCTCAACACCTTTTCAAAAAAAAAATAAAAAAATAAAATAAAATTGGAATATGTAATTAAATAAGCAAATGTAAAGATAGATGGAATTTAGTCTAGGTCCAAATCAATATACAGCTTGATATTAAAATATGGAATACAGCAACAATTCTATTTTTAAAAAAAAAAAATATATATATATATATATATATATATATACAAAAAAATCATATTATCACACCTGCCTACTTGAAAATTTTAAAATTTGTTTTGTTTGTTCTTAGATGTTTTACGGTGCTTGCAACACATTAAGGTCATATCAGGCCAGTAAAAACGAAAAAAATGGAATAGTAAAAAGGTTCAAGAATTACAGTTAAAGCACCCAAGAAAAGGTAAGACAAAGGGGAATTGGTTCAAATAGGAAACATATGTAGATTCCAAGAGCACACTGTCAAAGTACTTAGTTTGAGATCACCTAAAAGTCTCATCAGACACAAGCACAGGTCCCCACTAAGAGGAACACACTCAAATGTTTACAATCTTATATAATATTTTAACAAAACATAATACAGTGCATAACAGAGAGATGATTTACAAGGAAAAAAATATCATCTCCAAAAACTCTAACTATACGTTTGACTGTTTCCCTCCCAGTCCGGGCATCCGACAGGGCCAGAACAAAACCAAGTAATCTCATTCCAAGACAAAGACATAAAGCAAATTGGAAAACAGATATAGGGGGATAGAGGACACAGTTAGTATCTCCCTGCCCACGATGGGAGATCAGGAACCCCATCCAGTTGTATCGCTTTAAAAATCAATCTAGTGACTAGTGACCGGTTTGACGATGACTAAAGTTTGTCCAACATAGGAAATAATAAAGCAACTAATATTTGAAAAAGAACCAAAAAAAAAAAAAAAATAATCAAGAAAGGCGAATGACGATTTGAATAATAATAATAATAATAATAATAATAATAATAATAATAATAATAATAATAATATTAATAATAATAATAATAATAATAATAATAAAAATATTACACTGGTTGATCTTATGAAAGCATATGATTTGATCCGGTTATGAGGACAAAAATATCCAATATTTATCAAATGTATTTTTTTAAAATCCTGTATTCTACTTAAAAACTACTGGAGCATATTTCGGTAGCATTGAAAAATCATAGATGCAGGACACTAATCCATTGCATAGTACTTGCCATGTAATCCATTGCATAGTACTTGCCACATAATCAATCCATTGCATAGTACTTGCCACATTGCATAGTACTTGCCACATAATCAATCCATTGCATAGTACTTGCCACATTGCTTAGTACTTGCCACATAATCAATCCATTGCACAGTACTTGGCACATAATCAATCCATTGCACAGTACTTGGCACATAATCAATCCATTGCACAGTACTTGGCACATAATCAATCCATTGCACAGTACTTGGCACATAATCAATCCATTGCACTGTACTTCCCACAGAATCCATTGCATTGTAGTTGCCATATAATCCATTGCATAGTACTTGCCACATTGCTTAGTATTTGCCACATAATCAATCCATTGCATAGTACTTGCCACATAATCAATCCATTGCACTGTACTTCCCACATAATGCATTACATTGTACTTGCCACGTAATCCATTGCATAGTACTTTCATTGAAATCCATTGCATAGTACTTGCCACGTAATACATTGCATAGTACTTGCCATGAAATCCATTGCATAGTACTTGCCACAGAATCTATTGTATAGTACTAGCCACGAGAGATAACAGATTCAGTTGTACAGGGAGGCCAGAAAATAAATTTTAAAAATAATAAAATAGAAAACCTCATTGAGTTGCAACCGGTGCCTTTGCTTGTCAGATCAGTATGAGGTATTATACCTAATAACTGATCTGAATAGCCTAAGTCAAAGACAATAGTTACTCGAATGTAAAAAAATGATGCGATTCAACTTTATTCAAGCTCCCCGTTCCTTAATAACAATCATAACAAAATGAAACAACAAAACGAAAACTATACCAGACCAATTGAAAACGGGAAAGGCACCTACTTAAATTGAAGTTAAAGAGAAAACAAAGAATATTTAAAGACGCTAAAGCCATTAAATAAATAAATAAATATATATAAATGGAGGACATAGAAACAATTGTATGGCAAAAAATACGTATACGTGAGTGACCTTATTTATTTTTATATGCTCTAACCAACGTTATTGAGCACTATCGTACCTACAAGTACCCACCGACACTCATTAAAAAAAAAAAATATATATATATCTTAATATTTTTTTCAATGATGTTAATAACAATAACAAGAGTAGTAACATCATCAACAACAACAACAACAAAAATAAATATATAATATTAGCATTATTAACTCACCCAACCCTAACACCGACTACATCCGTAGTTTACCCGGGTTACTTTTACCCCATGCCTATTTATTACATTTTTCTGAGACAAATTATAGGCGTAGTATCAAAGCTAATGTTTTTACTTTATACATGTTTATGGTAGTTGAATAAAACTATATATGTACATGCTCTTTTTAATACATTTTTTTTCCAATTTTGAAAAGTAGCAAACATTTCTAGGATTCAGTGAGTTAATAACATTAATAAATATCAATAATATTAAATCAATAAAGATATAAATAAAAGAAAGCAATATGTTGAAATTTTATAGAGAGGAAAATTTTCGTTTTGAAATTACTTAAAGACAGAGCTTAGTAAATGCTGTAATCATGAAATTAAAAAACAAAAACAAAAAAAAAACTTGATAACGAACGGATGTAGATTCCAAGAGCATACCACTGTCAGTGTACTTAGTTTGAGATCACCTAAATGTCTCATCCTGACAAGAACACATGTCCCCACTAAGAAGAACACACTCAAATGTTTACAAATCATACATGCGTAAGACAAAACATAATACAGTGCATAATAGATGATTTACAAGACAAAAAATATCACCTCCCTAAACTCTAACGATATATATGACTGTTTCCCTCCCAGTCAGAGTATACGGCCAGGTAATCAAGTAATCTCATTCCAAGACAAAGACAAAAAAAGCATGTTGGAAAACAGATATAGAGGGATAGAAGACACAGTAAGTGACCTCCATGCCCACTATGGGAGGTCAGGAACCCAAAATATTTTGAAGCAAAAGGTTACAAATGAGCACAGCGTCCAGTATTATCAACATGTCTAAATAAAAATTTGATGATTCAGCTAAGGAAGCTCTCACGTTCCTGGTCTTCTGTACTTGCCGAAACATCACAGCTTGGAAAGCTCATCAATGTATGCACCGAACAGCTTGATCTGAGGAATAGCACAGAAATTTTTTTTAAAAGGTTAAGTCAGTAATTTTTTTCACGTGGGTTTGGATAAAAAACAAATCTCTCCATTAAGGCTATTAATCGTTTTGAGAAAAAAAAGACCAAGAAAAAACACCCAAAAGACTAAGAACCCCCCCCCCCCATAAAAAAAGACCAAGAAAACAAAAAAAAACCTTAGAAGACCGAGAACCCCCCCAAAATATAACAAAAAGATCCCCCCCCCCCCCCCCCCCTCAAAAATAAAAATAAAAAAAATAAAAAGCCAACAAAAACACACACACAAAAAAAAACAACAAAAAAATACGAGGAATGGTTCAAATAGGGACTAGATGTAGTTTCCAAGAGCACACTATCAGTGTACTTAGTTTGAGATCACCTAAATGTGTCACCCAGACACCAGCACAAGATCCCATTAAGAGGAATACATTTAAATGTTTACAGATCAAATGATAAAAATTACAAGGAAAAAATATCATCACCGAAAACTATAAACACTTAACTGTTTCCCTCCCAGCCAAGGACTCCGACCAGGATCAGGACAAAACTTAGTAATCCTATTCCAATACAAAGACAGAAAGCAATTGGAAAATAAGATACAGGGGGATAGAAGACACAGCAAGTACCTCCCTGCCCACTATGGGAGGTCGGGAACCCCATCAAGAAGGAAGGGTTTTGAGCTTGAAACGTTTTGATTTTGGTAGTTTGTTATATTTTGAAGCTGTTCGATTCATTTTTGTTTATTACTTTTTTTTGGTCATAATATTTGTGACCAATAATAAATGAATAAATTCCCATTATTCACCCCTAAGGGGAAATTTTTCAAAGGAAGACTGGAATAACCCAGACGTCAGCCGCAGTGCAGTGCCCCATGGTGAGCAAAGGTGGGGTGACTTGCTCAAGGTCACACAGCGAGACGGTTGGTCAAACTCAGTACCTTTTGGGTATGAAACAAAGACCATACAGCTGATCCACGCTGTCCCATTAAATGGTATTATGTGTGGCTATGTGGTATGACACTAGCTTTCGGATTGGAAGGTCCTGGGTTCGAGCCTTGCTCGGCTCATAGTTGAGTCCTTGGAAAAGGCTCTTTACCCATATTCTCTCACCATACTCAGATGTAAAATGAGTACCTGGCCTTTAACAGCATTGTCTCTGTCTGCAAAAAAAAAATTGTAATATTGCATAACAGGCGTCATGTCATGTCCTACATGTTACATTTTGCTATTGGCCAGGGCCCCTTGTAAAGCCCTTCGAGCACAGTTAGTGGACATTGCTCTATATAAAATCTCAAGTATAAGTATAAGTAATATGTTGGGGTGAACCAGATGGTTAAAATTGAATTTTAAGCTTAGACTCCAGTAAGACATCCTTGAGTGAACTATTTGCTCCAACTCCTTCGAACGTCTCAAATTTTTCCCTTATTATCTTTTGTCCAAAGTTTACTTTGATCCATCATAGATCTCAAACTTTTTTGCATGTCCTGAGGATTTTGAGGAAACTGTCCCTGTGTATAACTTAAAACTAATTTTGAGATAAAATAAACACCCTCCTTATGCGCATTACAGTAAAATCTTAACAATGACTAGAAGAAAAAAATAAATTTGTATCCTCTCTCACAAAGAAAGATAAATCCATCCATTACCCTCTCAGCATAATACCTATGCAGGGATCAGACGAAACCAAATCAACTCATTCCAGAAAAAGACAGAAAGCCGCATGGAGAGGATAAATGATTTAGGGGGAAAGAAGAAAGCAAATCTGTGAACTGACTGAAGAAGAGCCCATCAGTCCAGGGGAGGCCGACATTACATTGTCCTAAAAAGAATAACACCCACCCTGGATGTCGTTGTCTCTTATCTAGTTAAAGGACACACTCAACATTGCTTGACTAAGCTAAAAGATGAGACAGATTAACGACTTTTTCTTGACATCACATAAGAGGAATTATCATATACAACCCCCCCCCCCAATCTGAGCTTTTATATCACGCAATATCCACTACACATGTTCGTACAGCGAGACATGACGCCTGTTAAGCAATATTACTATTTTGCTTTTCCTACCGAGACAATGCTGTTGGCGGCCAGGTACTCATTTTACACCTGAGTACAGTGAGAGAATGTGAGTAAAGAGCCTTTCCAAGGACTCAACTATGCGCTGAGCGAGCCTCGAAGCCAGGACCTTTCAATCCGAATGCGAGTGTAATACAACAAGACCACAAAACCTCTTTCTACTGTAACCCACCCCTTTAATATAGTTTGAAATGTTGAGTTTTTCATTCTGTGAATGAGCGCCATCATCGCAGGAACCCATGGGCAGCAGCATGACGTTCTTGCCAGTAGCCTCTTGGAAGGTCAAGGTCACAGGAATGCTACCACCCTCACGAGTCAAGTCTGGGGCCACTCCGTAAACTGTGGATGATATTTAGATTTATGTTAATAGTTATTTTTTGTTGACCTTTTTTTTTTCATTATTAGTTGCTTCAACAAAATATAAATAAGTAAATAAATAAATTTATGAACATTTATATAACGCATTTTCATAACATTAACGATGCTCAATGCTCTTCACAATATTTCATTTATTCTTCCCGCAGGCTTCCAGTAATTTGCAATCAACTGGCATCCTATTCAAAGGATAGAAAGCATTTCTGCTGTCCATTTCACTCTATCCAAAACTACTGCTGCTAACAGGTGAATGATTCTTCACAAATCATCAAAAAATGAGGTCTCTTTGAACAGTCTCTCTTTCTCTTGGATTTAAGTTAATGGTGAAAAACCTATACCAGCAAAATCATCAGCTTTTGAAGACTACAATAGCAAAAATTGGGCCTGATAGCTTGTTTCAACGCACAGCGCCATCTATGTAAACAAAACCTATTACTTATTTTTCTTCACAAATCATAAAAAAAATGAAACTTTAAAAACCCATAACTTTTAAAATTTATTTTCCAATTTTGATAAATAAAGTGTTATTTTCCATGTTTTGGGAAGTCGCACGTGGCTTTGTCATTCAATTTTTGCTATTTGTATAACGAACTGTTAGTTTGGGATACCAACTCTATAGAAACCGGGTTAAACTCCTGCTCCATGGAACTCATGGCCTTGAATGACCACTTTAAAAACCACAGACCTTCACCCACCCCATTTCTTTTCCAATTTTTTAAAAGAATGTGTACACCTATTCACCTTTGTAGGTTTCTACATCATGACGACAATGACGGAGAAGTAGAAGAGGAAGAACAATATAAATGATAATAATAATAATAATAATAATAATAATAATAATAATAATAATAATAATAATAATAATAATAATAATAATAATAATTATAATAATAATAATAATAATAATAATAATAATAGCAACAATAGTAATAATAATAACAACAATATTAACAATGATGATGAAGACGATGATAACGACTGTGATGAAGATGATGACAATGAAGATTATAATAACAATAAACCATTATTATAACAATCATCACTATCATTATTCTACTTACTATAATTATTATTCGTTTTCCTCCTCTTCATATTATACTTTACTTACCCATCTCCATAGCTCTACGCCCTGCAAGATAGTTGGGATCATTGAAGTCACTCATCCATGGTCTGCCACCATGAGAATTCGTGACGCTATGGAAAAATAAAGCAATAAAAAACTTGTACAGAACTTGGTGACATCTGATAGAATGGGAATGTGTGTATAGAAACTGGTGATATCTGATAGAATGGTAATGTCTTTATAGAAATTGGTGACATCTGATAGAATGGTAATGTGTGTATAGAAACTGGTGACATCTGATAGAATGGTAATGTGTGTATAGAAACTGGTGACATCTGATAGAATGGTAATGTGTGTATAGAAACTGGTGACATCTGATAGAATGGTAATGTGTGTATAGAAGCTGATGACAACTGATAGAATGGTAATGTGTGTATAGAAACTGTGACATCTGATAGAATGGTAATGTGTGTATAGAAACTGGTGACATCTGATGAATGGTAATGTCTTTATTGAAATTGGTGACATCTGAAAGAATGGTAATGTGTGTATAGAAACAGGTGGCAACTGATAGAGAGGGAATGTGTGTATAGAAACTGGTGACATCTGATAGAGAGGTAATGTGTGTATAGAAACTGGTGACACCTGATAGAATGGTAATGTGTGTATAGAAACTGGTGACATCTGATATAATGGTAATGTGTGTATAGAAACAGGTGGCAACTGATAGAGAGGTAATGTGTGTATAGAAACTGGTGACATCTGATAGAGAGGTAATGTGTGTATAGAAACTGGTGACACCTGATAGATAGTTTACAGATTACATGAAGGTGATGTCACACATCCCTTTTTTAAAAAATGCTTTTATTTATTCTCATAATGTAACATTAAAGATTACACATAGTTGTGAGTTGGCTACAGTTACACTTATCTCTATCCTGGTTTATGCAACCTTTAATGGACAGAAGAATGGGGGTCCCGATAGCTCAGTTGGTAGAGCACTCACTTCACACGCAAAAGGACCAAGATTGATCCCGGGTGCAGTCGAGATTTCTGACCCACCCCCTCCCCCTGTCCACCCAGCAGTGAATGGGTAGCCGAATCTTAGATTTGGTGGAAAGTACTTTGCGACAGACTAGGGACATATCCATAGGATTGCTATTGTCCGTTTCACGCTATAGAAACCAGGATAAACTCCAGCTTCATCGAATGTCTCTGAAGGACTAAATACTTACTTAATGGACTAGTTGCTATCTTTTGGATTGGACGCAAGTCTATTACAAAATCCTTTCAATGAGATCGATTCATAGGTCGCGACTCAAAATTTGGAAAAAGGAGAAAGTGGCACTGACTGAACAGTTGTTGCAATGTATCAATCTCACCAAAAGCTTCAATAAATGAAAACTGTTTACACACAGTTTGAAAATAATGTAAAATATAAAGACGCTAACTACTTTATAACAAAAAAACACCAGAGGTTGAGAAGGGAGGGTAAGGATAAGTGGGGGGGGGGGGGGGGGGGGGGAGAGTTACTCGGAGGCACCACCCCCATCCCCCAGCAACTCTTTTAGTTTTAGTGGAGCCATTGCGAACAAAATGGGGATAGCAGAAAACTGAGACCTATGTCAATTAGACCCAGCTCCCAATCACTGCTGGGTAGACAGCGGTGGGGGATCAGAAATAGTCTTGACTGCACCAAAAGATCGACAGTGCTTTAGAGACAAGTGCTCTATCAATCAATTGAGCTATCAGGACCCCCGTGTATATCATTAATAACTACCTCAATCTGTTAGGGCTCCCTCGCTGCGCGTGTATCTGGTTGAGGTACTTTATGACAAGGGTTTCCACCTCCAAAGGGGTCTGATGAGGAACTAGACGGATTGAAAACTTCCCAATCACTTTACGAGGAATGACTGTTTTACATCCAGCCCCACTGAAAGCACCCTCGATACCTGCGATAAAGGGAGAAAAAAAGAATGATAGTCCTACAGAACCTATGGCTTTCACGATTCACCTAGCTCATCCTAACCCACTTTGCAGTGAGTGGTGTACTGCAGCTGATACCCTAGATTATTTCTGTCTTCCCCTGTAGTAGATCCTGAAGAAAATACTTCTGTTGGTTATTTTCTTTTTTTTAAAATTGAGCCTTTATATAGCGCAATATCCACTTAATGTGTTCAAAGCGCTTTACAAGGGGTCAGTGGTCAACAGCAACATTTAACATTTAGGACGGGACATGAAGCCTGTTAGGAGATATTACATTTTTCGGAAAGAGACAATGCTGTTAACGGCCAGGTAATCATTTTACACTGAGTACAGTGAGAGAATGTGAGTAAAGAGCCTTTTCCAAGGACTCAACTATGCACCGAGCGAGGCTCGAACCCAGGACCTTCTGATCCAAAAAGTGTTGCTGTTGGTCAGGGACCCCATGTAAAGCGCTTTTAGCATGTTTAGTGGATATTGAGCTATATAAAGTTCAATATTAAAAAAATAAATTTATGGACGTTTCGGGTTTCCCCTTTATCAACAAAATAGGATGAATGAAACACTACAGACAAATGAGATAATGTTGTAGTGGCATTGTTAAGATTAATAAACAAAAACAAAGATGGGCAGGAAATAGCATGCATGAAGGACTACTTTACAAATGACAGGGTCGAAAAAAGTCCAGTTGATATTGACACTGGCTTTTAAAAAAAAAAAAACGTTGAAAATTACAGATCATTGAAAGTACCCACTTTTGCAAGTAAAACCTCCCCCCCAAAAATGACTCTTTATTGGGCTCGCTAGTTGCGAAAGAGAAGTTCACCTGTGATGTTTGCTTCGAAGAAAAAAAAAATAATTAGAAAGTATTACGGAGACAATAGTTATTCAGATGGTGTTGTGAAGAACTGAAATATGGTTGATATCGCGTAGTTCATCTGAAATCGACTTTTTATATTTTTGTTTGGTTTTTTTTTTTTCCAGTTCAATTTATGGGTGTGACAAATTGAACAAAAGCAAGTGTGTTGATCATGTGACTTGATTCATCACGTGACAATGGCAAATAAAATAAGATAAAAGTTGTAATAGAAAATGCAATGAAATAAAATCGAAAGTCTTTTACTTGATTAGTAAAGGATTAAATCTATAACTTGTAACTTACCATGAAGAGAAAGAGAAGGGTATCTCCATCTGGCCATGAGCACCTCTTCTTTGGTATCCTTCAATAGCTTGGTGGTCCCAATGTCCCTGGCATAGTCATCCTGGATTAATTATATGATTAATATTAATAATAATAATAAAAAATAACAATAATAATAATAACAACAACAACGTATAGCGTGAAACAGACAACAGTGATTGCTTGCTACCCTTTGAATAGGACACTATCTATCCTAAAGTATTTTCCAACCCAGCTGCCCCAATCACTGCTTGGTGGACAGGGTGGGTCAAAAAATGTTTTCCGACTACACCCGGTAATATGCAAAGCAAAGCGAGTGCTTTATTTAACAACAGAGCTATCAGGTGACCTCTCTTTACAGCTCATACCTTATCAAATTCAATGTCTTGGTAGGTAGCAGCCTCTTCTTCGGTCAAAGGCTTGACGGAGTCGTGAATTCCAGGCACCAGGATCTGTCCTCTGGCATCAATAAGAGAGGACATCAGGGCGATGACATCACTCATAGCTTCGTGTCTGAAAAGAAAAACAACCAAAAAAAAAAACATATAGATTAATAGCTACCAGAATGTGCTAAAACACATTAAAAACTTCACAAAGGATCCCAAGCAAACAGAAACACTTAAAGCATGATGTCTCTAATACGCTTTAAAATTTTAATTTTTTTTTCAACAATGTTGGTACTGGTCAGGTACTCATTTCACACCTGAGTATGGTGAAAAATTGTAGTGAGGAGCTTTTTGCCAAGGACTCAACTGAGGTCCCAGGGCGAGTATCATACCACAAGACCCAAGAGCAGCACAGAATAAATACAAATGGATGGCTTTAAAATTTAGAGATTAACATCGAAATCACATATTGGCTCCTATTTACTCATTGAACTACCGTAAACCAAAAACTAGAGATGCCTAAATGAGGAAATAAGATGGAGAGAAAGATAAAGTGAGTTAATGTGACTCATATATAATGGAATAACACACACACACAAAAACGATGTTTCGGCCTATGATTTTCATTTGTTTTGTGTTGTATCCTTATATATGAGTCACATTTACTCATCTTTCTCTCCAACTACCGTAATACCTACACGTATGGCTTGAGTTGAATTGAAGAAGCTGTGGCTTATACCTGAAGTGGCTTATAGTAGGATATGTGGTCTAGTGGTATGACACTCTCTTTCGAATCAGAAGGTCCTGGGTTTGAGCTTCTCTTGGCACATAGTTGAATCCTTGGAAAAGGCTCTTTATTCACATACTCCAACTGTACTCAGGTGAAATTTTTTTTGTATAATCGCCTAACAGGTATCATGTCTCGTTTTACATTTTATGAGTAGCTGTTGATCGGGGACCCTTTGTAAAGCACTTTGAGCATAGTTAGTGGATATTGCACTATATAAAAGCTTGTTATTCTTTTTAGCTTTTAGGATAAAATTGATGAAAACAATTCATAAAATAGGTGGTACAGTTTTAGTCTGATATGTCTTATAATCCATAAAAAACGGGAAGTCCCGTTCCTAAAATTATACAAAACTGAAAAGTCAAAAAAATACTTGTAGGTCACGCAATACTCACACAGTCCCACCAAAAACTCCTGAATGAAGATCTTTGTCAGCACATTCCACATCAATGAAAAAGTAGCAAATTCCTCTGAAAATAAATCATGAAATTTAGACCACAAAAATTTTAAAAAATAAATAAATAAAATATATATACAATTTGATTTTGGGGGTCCACATATAGCTCAGTTGGTAGAGCACTCGCTTCACACACAAAGGGACCAAGTTCGATCCCAGTGAGCTGACAGATTTTTCTGACCCCTCTGTCCACTCATAGCTCTTAGTTATCTACAAATTATTAATTGCTTAAGAAAAAGGTTTAACATGAAAGACTTTTAATGTTTGTCGAAAGAACCGTTGGCTTGGACATTTAGAGACAAATAGAGAGAAAGTGTGATTTGATTTAAAAAGCATAAAAATACATCTTTTTGGCTTACAGTTGGCAGCTCTTGTTTGTTTTTAAGAGTTTTACGGCCCTTGCAACACATTTAGGTCATATCAGCGCCAGTAAAAAGGAAGAAAATGGGATAGTAAAAAGCTCTAGAATTACAATTAAAGCATCCAAGAATAAGGCAGACAAAAGGGAATTGGTTCAAATAGGGAATAGATGTAGATTCAAGAGCACACTATCAGTGTACTTAGTTTGAGATCACCTAAAAGTCTCATTCAGACACAAGCACGGGTCCCCACTAAGAGGAATACATTCAAATGTTTACAAATCATATATAATACATAAACAAACCATAATACAGTGCATGAGAGATGATTTACAAGGGGGAAAAAATATCATCTCCCAAAACTAACTAAATATTTGTTGACTGTTTCCCTCACAGCCAGGGTATCTGGCCAGGTCAAAACCAAGTAATCTCATGTTTCTTGCTACATCCAACCAATGTGTAATGGTAGCATGTCTGACCAGTAATCAGAAGGTACGTGGTTCAATCCGCAGTCGAGGTCAACTGATTTTTTGGGATGTTTCTTTTTCCCTGTATTTTTCTTTCTTGATTTGTCTGGCACCTTTCATACACACTTTTTCAGATCTTTATATTGCACAGCTCCTTAATTTCTTAATTTGATACTTCCAACCAGTACATCCCAACATAATAAGTTACAGTGAATGACATAATCAGTCGGATGGTGAAAAGCTTCAAACTAAGATAGTGCCAAGTTTAGTTAGAAGGTCAATTTTTTATCAAAAATGAGTTCTTGTCATAAATGGTTAAATCAACCCTTTTGTATATCTTCATGAAATATCAAAGCTTAATTTCACTTCCAAATATTTTTTACAGCTAGCCCAGTTGAAAAAGTATGAAATTTGAGAAAAATTGCTGGATACCTTTCCCATAACTTAATGAAACATCACCCGATTTACTTCAAATAAAGATTAAAATGCTCTGGGGAGTATATGCTTTCAGAAAATGAAATTTTTTTTTTTTTAAATGCAAATCCAAAATTTTTACCTTCCGACTGATCATGTCATGCACTGACACATATTCCAGATTGAAAATTAGTGGGTGACATGTCCCTTACCTCAGACCATAGGTGATGCAAGGCTTGGTCTTGCCCAACCAATAGTTGTCAGAGATGCACACAAAATCTACACCCTAAAGAGATGGCAAGTCGGTCTTTATAAAATCATTAATTAAATGTTATGCGTTTAGGTAAAATACTCACAACAACCACCAGCCAGATATAACGTACCAACGCACAAAACTATGTGTAACGTTGAACGTTTATAGTCTGATTGATAGAATTTTGTGAAAACTATTCACCAAAATGGCTGTCTAAAAAAAACAAGAAATGAAATGAGTAGAAAAGTGCCAGAAGACAATAGAGTATAAAAAATTTGCGGCGATGAGAGTTTGAACCCACAACCGCATGAGGGTAGCTCTGTAATCGACGCCACCAACCACTCCAAAGAAAAGTTGTATCAAGCGTAGTGTCTATCTTGAGCCGCTCTCGACTTCTTGAGGTCATGGGTTCAACACACACATAAACGATGAGAAGTTTGTTAGCCAGCAATTAAGCCAAATAGCTATGTTCTCAACACAAACATATAACATAGAGCAATATAACCGTAAAAAATCAAATGATGACTTCATAATTATTTTTTCAATTGGTTACTAGGATTTTTTAAAGGAGATATTTTTTGAGTTATTGAGATAATGGATATTATCATTATCAATTATATCATGAAAAGTGTGTATAAGTATTAAAGCTTCTAATTTTATTTTTAAGTATTTCAAGAAAAAGTGTAAATGTGTTCAAACTTTTAGTCTTTTTTTACGTATTTCAAGAAAAAGTGTATATGTGTTCAACCTTTTAATCTTATTTTCAATTATTTCAAGAAAAAAGTATATGATAAATGTATTCAATATTTTAATCTATATTCAATGATTTTTCTATAACTTTCTATACACAATCTATTCTTGAGCTTGAGCTTTTATATAGCACAATATCCACTAAATGTACTGACAGTACTGTACTATGAGTCCCTGACAAACAGCAACACGTAACATGTAGGATGAGACACAAACACCTGTTAGGCAATAATACAATGCTTCTGACAGAGACAGCGATGTTAATGACCAGGTACTCATTTTACACCTGATTAAGGTGAGAGTGTGAGAAAAGAGTCCATTTCCAAGGACTCAACTATGCGCCGAGAGAAGCTCGAACCCAGGACCTTCTGATCCGAAAGCGAGTGGCATACCACTACACCACATTAGTATATTCCACAGATTATCCAGGAGAAAGTCTTTATTTACCTGAAAGAAATCATCTCTCCTCTTTTCTATCAATTCATCTAGGCCAAGAGATCCAGACTCCTCCATTCCTTCGAAACAAAACTGAAAAGATACAACAATATTTAGGATTCACTTATATTTAAAAAATGAGACGACGAACTGAAAAAATACGACAACATTTAGGATTCATTTATATAAAAAATGAGAAAACGAACTGAAAAGAAATGACAACATTTAGGATTCATTGATATAAAAAATGAGAAGACGAGCTGAAAAGATACAACATTTAGGATTCATTTATATAAAATAGGAGAAGACGAACTGAAAAGATACGACAACATTTAGGATTCATTTATATAAAAAATGAGAAGACGAACTGAAAAGATACGACAACATTTAGGATTCATTTATATAAAAAATTAGAAGACGAACTGAAAAGATACGACAACATTTAGGATTCATTCATATAAAAAATGAGAAGACGAACTGAAAAGATACAACATTTAGGATTCATTTATATAAAAAATGAGAAGACGAACTGAAAGGATACGACAACATTTAGGATTCATTTATATAAAAAATGAGAAGACGAACTGTAAAGATACGGCAACATTTAAGATTTAGTGATATAAAAAATGAGAAAACGAACTGCAAAGATACGACAACATTTAGGATTCATTTATATAAAAAATGAGAAGACGAACTGAAAAGATATGACATCATTTAGGCTTCATTTATGTAAAAAATAAGAAGATGAACTGAAAAGATGGGACATAATTTATGATCATTTATATAAAAAATAGTAAGATGAACTGAAAAGATGGGACATAATTTATGATCCATTTATATAAAAAAAATAAGAAGATGAACTGAAAAGATGGGACTTCATTTAGGATTCATTTTTATAAAAAATGGGGAGACGAACTGAAAAAGATACCCAACAGGAATCACCAAAGTAGTCCCAAGTAAGCAAATGGGGGTTAATAATCTTGCCCAAGGATGAAAAAAATCAACAACTAAAGTGCTTTAATTCAAGACCTTCTGGGTCACAGTACAATGCCTTAACCACTGGGCACCTTTACTTCCCAGATGCACTATTGCACTATTTGTCAAAAATAAGTACAGGGTTGCCAATTCAAGAGGCAAAAATTTACTGAACTTTTACGCAAATACATTGTCCGACCCCTTTCTGAGTGCTAAACTCCAGCAAAAAGGTATTTTGTACTTACTCATTTTCCGTTTACCAGGTGATTGGAAAATATACTGAGGGCTTATAACATATTGAATTCCGTAAATATACTGAAAATTGGCAACATTGTAAATAAATAAAAGAATTCCCATGGTGCCTGAGTTTTTTCACAGTTTATGCAGTTTTAAATGAAGGAAAACAATAGTGCGCTCTCCTTTGGATAGAATGCTATTCTATCACAAGCACTATATGTTACAGTGAATGACATAATCAGTCGGATGGTGATATTGCCAAGTTTAGTTTTTATCATAAAATGAGCTCTTATCATAAATGATTAAATCAACCCTTTTTGTACATCTTTGGGAAATATTGAAGCTTAATTTCACTTAATTTCAAATATTTTTTACAGCTAGGAAAAAGTATGAAATTTGAGAAAAGTTACTGGATGCCTTTCCCATACATCTGACCATAACTTCATGAAAAATCACCAAATCTACTTCAAATAAAGATTACGATGCTCTTGGGATCATATTCTTTCAGAAAATGCAAAAATATGGAAATCCAGAATTTTCACCTTCTGACTGAATATGTCATGCACTGACACATATGTCGGACATCATAGGTCCAGCTATCCAATCAGTGCGAAGTGAGTTGACAGATAGATGGGTCAGAAAAAACCTCAACTGCATACAAGACTGAATCCAGTCCCTTTGCTTGCACGACAAGTGCTCTACCAACTGAGCAAATAAAAAGGCTGCATTTTCTCAAGGCATTGTGCATAAGTTTTAATACCTGGCTGACTTTTAACAAAAATTCACCTCCCGAAATGTAATTACCTGCATTGTACAGAAATAATTATAGACACAATTATATATTTTTAAAGCTTTTATTCATATGTTTAATGAATAAGCTCTGCCTATTTAAGCGTGAGTCTGTGAGTGTGTATGTGTACGTGTGGTTTCGCACTTTTTGTTTCATATATGTCTGTTTGCGTATATCATATATATGCTGTAACCATATGAAAAATTTCCTTCATGGACAATGAAGATATTATCATTATTATTATTATTTTCATTATTATTATCAAACTTCTCAAATATGCCTCACCTTAAAATTGACTGGAATGTCCATCTTTAATGCTTGCATAGCCTCAATGCAGTAGAGCCACCCCAAAACTGGACCCTAAGAAATTGACGATAAACATTCAATAGCAATAGTAAGAGGGATGGATGGTTTGTTTATTGTTTTAAAGGGTTTTAAGGCACTTGTAATACTTTTAGGCCATTTTTTCAGTGTCAGCAAAATGGAAAAAGATGGGAAGGTAAAAAAAAAAAAACAACTTAAATCTGAACCCATTCCTCGAACCAGAAATTTAACTCTTAAATATTGTAAACATCACTTTACAAAATACTGCTTTTACAAGCTTTAATCAATTATTCCATAATTGATTATATCATCTGGTGAAAGGCTTGAAATGTATTATATTAAGAATTATTCTGAACATACGTTTCAAGTCCCAAACCAAATATTACAATGAATAACATGTTCAAAAGTGCTTCACAATGGATGGCAATAATAAATAATAAGTAAACAAATTATAGATATACTACATACACATATAAAGAGATGCCTAGATATTTACGCATGCACACTTTAAGATTCATATATTTACTCGTTTCTTTTAAGAATAAAATTCCTCAGAGTCATAAGGCCCATGATGAAAACGGAGTTTATCTGGGCTTCTATAGCGCAAAATTGACAAAAGTACTTTCCACCAGATCTAACAAACTCAGCTACCCAATCACTGCTGAGTTGACAATAGGGTCAGAAGAAAATCTCGACTTCACAAGGGATTGATCTTGATCCTTTTGCATGTGAAGAGAGTCTCTGCGAACTGAACTATTTGAACCCCCCCCCCCCCACCTTTTGTTTAAGAATAATGGATTAGAAACATATTGCTATGCATTTATTTAAAAACCCACATCATCCACCAGCCCGATATATCGAACCAACACACCCCCAAAAAAAAGTGAGCTTTTATATAGCGTAATATCCACTAAAAGTGCTCAAAGCGCTTTACAGAGAGCAACGCGTAACATGGAGAAAGAGACATGACGCCGATACATTAGGCAATATTACAATCTTCTTCAACAGAGACAACGCTGTTTACAGCTAGATACTCATTTAACACCTGAGTACGGTGAGAGAATGAGATGGGAGTAAACAGCCTTTTCCAATGACTCACCTATGTGCCGATCGATGCTCGAACTCAGGACCTTCCGATCTGAAAGCAACTGTCATACCACTAGACCACATAGCCGCACAAAACTATGCACAACCTTAAACGCTGATAGTCTAATTAATACAATTTAGTGAGATCTACTCATAAAAATGGCTGGCCAAAAAAAAACAATAACAAAGATCTGAGTGACGTCAATTTTGCTCCATCTATATAAGAAAATCCAACTTTATAAAAGGAATGAACAGTTGATCTCTGGGCATCCCCAGAGTTTGATAGGTTATGTGAGTTACCTTGTCATCAGTGGAGCCTCTGCCGTACATCTTTCCATCCCTGATGGTCATTTCAAATGGCTCAGAGTCCCATCCATCGTCCTAGGAAAAATAAAAAAAATTGAAAAATTATAGTCCAATACCTGCCAAATTCCAACATATTGAAAAATATTTATTTAAAAAAAAATTGAGCTTTTATATAGCGCAATATCCCCTAAACGCACTCAAAGTGCTTTACAATGGGGTCCCTGGAAAATAGCAGCACTTAACATGTAGGACAAGACATGACACTTGTTAGGCAAGATTACAATCTTTTTCAAAGAATAAATATATACCTGTTATTGGGAGTTCGGGAGCAGGACAACCAGATCAGTGAATTTCCAATCAAATCAGGAGGGATGGCAGGCTTGGATATCAGTTCCTTGCTTGTGAGACAAATGCTCTATGATCTGAGCTATTAAAAATTTGAACCAACCCCCGCCTCCCCCCCCCCCCCACCCCCCCAAATAAAATAAAACCCCAAACCCTGTACTTGTAACTTTATTTTACGAGGACACCAATCTTAGTAGGATTTTTTCAAAACCCAGAAAAAAACATATATAACGGAAGCATCAGCAAAAAGGTTAGTGCCGCAAAGTGGTTAATTTTCTTGTTCAAAGGGGGAAAACATGAGATGCTAATGATAGGATAGGCCTTGAACTTAGGACCTCTAGGTGTTCCTGCAATGACTAATTAACCACACAGCCATCTATTGACCAAATTCTAGTTCTTTGTGACATTTACATTATATGTGTTGTGTGTCAAACACATGAGTATGACTTACATCACAGATGATGTAGTGATAACATTTGAACTTCTCTTGCTGATTAAAACACGTTGAACAATATCATTTTGATAAAGAGAGATAACGTTTGAAGTGTCGCAATGATATGATATACTCTATGAACTTTACACTTCTTTCACTTGCCATGCAATCTTTTATGCATTATGCTATCTTTTATCAAACACAATTAACATCCTTAGGGGCAGCGTGGCTCAGTGGTACGCACGGTCTTTGCTTTATACCCTAAAGGTACAGAGACTACCCCTGCCTCGTTTTGTGGCCTTGAGCAAGTCACCTCACCCTAGCTCACTTTGCGGCTGAAGCCTGGGTTATTCCAGTCTTCCCTTGGAACAGACCCTAAAGACAAATTTCCCCTTGGGAATGAACAAAATGAATTCTAGGACAAAATAAAGTGACAAAAAGTTACCCTTAAAAACCATAAAGCCGATACATCCGGAGTTAATTCTGATTTCTGAAATCCCTTAAAAGAAGAACAAGACATTTGAGTGTTTCCCTCTGGGCTAAGGATCCTGTTTAGGGTTAGGACTAAACCAAGTAAACAATTTCCGGGACAGACAGCAGTCTCAAAAAAAGTAGACAAATAGATAGGGAAGACAGAGGACAAAGCAAGAAAGATCTCCCCAGCCCGTTCTTGTTCCTTTACTTGCAGTCCACCTTTGGTGTATTGTCGCATGTTTTACACAAGCCCTATTCAGAACGACTTACTGACTTAAGGCCTTTCACTTCCTAATCATCTGATCAGGATGCCTCAGCTGCCTCTCTAATCATGTGTCTTTTCCTTCCACAGCTCAGTCTTTTGCTGTGGATGCTAAGTTCTTTGATTTTAATTATTTATTTGTGGTCTTGTGGTATGACACTCGCTTTCAGATCAAAAGGTTCTGGGTTCAAGCTTCACTAGGCCAGAGCTGCCAACCCCATCTGATGAGAATGTGTACAATGGGACCTCAAAATGGGGGAGATTTCATAAAAATGGGTACAATCCTGAAATCGACTGAAACTAACCATTGTGAAAGTAAGAGGAAGGTATACTTATATAAAGTCACACTGCACAAGCTCAATTGCAGCAACAATGATGTTCCCAAGACTAAAATCCAATCCTTTCAGAATTCTACCTCCCAGCATGAAGATCATAATTGGTCAAAAAAATATATGAACATCCACTTGATCACCAAGGTTTCTCAATAGGCTAGTAATAATATGAATTACAACTAAAGAAAACTGAAGTGACTCTGTACACTGAAAATGGGTACAATCTTGGGGGAAATGCGTACAAGCGTACAATCGCTGAAAATGCGTACAATTCCGCATTTTTTGCGGTAGGTTGGCAGCTCTGCTAGGCTCATAATTGAGCCCTTGGAAAAGGCTCTTTACTCACATTCGCTTACTGTTTTGTTTTTTTTTTGTTTTTAAGGGTTTTACGGCGCTTGCAACACATTAAGGTCATGTCAGCGCCAGTAAAAAGGAAGAAAATGGGATAGTAAAAAGTTCTAGAATTACAATTAAAGCACAAAAGAAAAGGTAAGACAAAGGGGAATTGGTTGAAATAGGGAACAGATGTAGGTTCCAAAAGCACACCGTCAAAGTACTTAGTTTGAGATCACCTAAAAGTCTCATCCAGACACAAGCACAGGTCCCAACTAAGAGGAATACACTCAAATGTTTACCAATCATATAATAAACTAAACATAAAACAATGCATAACCGAGAGATGATTTACAAGGAAAAAAATATCATCTCCCAAAACTATAACTAGACATTCGACTGTTTCCCTCCCAGCCAAGGAACCCCGGCAAGAGTCAGGACAAAACTAAGTAATCTCATTCCAAGACAATGACAGGAAACAATTGGAAAACGGGTATGGGGGGATAGAAGACACAGCATGTACCTCCCTGCCCACTATGGGTTCGCTTACTGTACTCAGGTGTAAAATGAGTACCTGGCGTCAACAGCATTGTTTCTGTCGAAAAACATTTGTAATGTCACCTGACAGACGGCATGTCTCGTTCTACATCTAGATGTTATGTGTTGCTGTTGGACAGGGACCCTTTGTAAAGCACGTCGAGCATGTTTAGTGGACATTGCGTTATATAAAAGCTCAAGTTAAGTTAAGTTTGTAAGGAATCATGGGTCGTGACCCCTTGTTCTTGAAATTGTTGGTCTTGGTTGGAGTTTATTAGTTTCAACCATTACGGGACATTAAGCAAATTTGGCACATTGAAACGTGTCATTCCCATGGGCTTGCTTAGAGAATAAAAAAATAAACACACCTTATGAGCTGGCTGGACGTCCAAGTGGCCGTAGACTAACAGTGTTTTCTTTTTGGGATCTGAACCCAAGCTGCTTAGAATAACAGGCGGGAGTGGAATTTTGGAACCATCTGGCAGGGTTTCCTCCCCTACATCAGCATACTCTACGGAGCCTCCCAGTTGCCTGATGAACTGTGACAATAAATGATAAAAAAGATAAACTGTGAACTTTGTATGTACATTTATGATTCATTCGATCATGACCAATTTTCATTTTCCAGTGCAGTGTTCTATGTTAGTATTTTTAGATTTTACATTGGCATATTGATATATTTTTCCTTACATTCAAAGTTGTGTAAAACTTTCTGCAAATGCCACAATGCATGCTATATGAGATTCTGTAATTATAAACTATTGTATAAGGTATGTAAAGGATAATTCCTATATTAAGCCTTTCATAAGATAAGATACACAATTTTTTTGGGCACAGAATTACAGACAAATCTAAAAATACAATACAGTAGTATAATAAGCATAATAGATGACAGTCTGTTCCTAATAGCCTGTATTACTCCACAAATATTGTGGGTTCTCCATTAGTAATAATAATAATAATAATAATAATAATAATAATAATAATAATAATAATAATAATAATAATAATAATAATACAGTCCACTCCGGATAATCGCAACACCTTGGGATCAGCGAAAATGTTGCGATTAACTGAAGTTGCAATTATCCGAAGTTGAGTTTCCTGCCCACTATTGCAACATTTTACACAAATATGGTAAATCCAGTCAGTTGTTGTAAACATTGTTCTGAGTCCACCACAGACTGAGCAATTTGATTGGAATAAAAAAAATATATGACAGCCCTGTATAGATTTTGACAAGCACAATCAGATTTGAGGTAAGCCGACATCTTAAGATTGGATTCATTTTCACATTTTGTTCTCAACATTTGTAAGAGTCCAAGAGATCAGCCGTGTTGAGAGACAATGAGGTCTCACCAAACCCGTTGGCCACAATGCACAGTTGTTAATCACTAAACAAAGGATATCATCGCTTTGTCTCTCCTCACAACTGTCATCGTCTACCTGTTGTCTAAACCATGCCCAGCCCACTCGCCTTATGTCTAATGGTCACAGATGACCACACAAACCTGAACTGCAAAGCCCTGCCTCTTTTGTCTCTAATAGTGTGGTGATACACTAATGAAGTTTTAAATCCCACCCACTCTCAATTCTTCAACGTGTCATGATTTCACCCATGATGAAATCTGATCATGAGATTTTGCTTGATTGATTCCATGAATTTGCCTCCTTTTGAGGTCAAAAATTTGTTGCGATTAACTGAAGTTTGTTGCAATTAACCAGTGACTATTATATAGAATTAATTCCGTTTCTTGGGAAATGTTGCGATTAACTGAAAGTTGCTATTAACCGAGGTGCGATTATCCGGAGTGGACTGTAATAACAATAAACTCACATCTCCAGCAGATTCCATCATTCGTCTGATTTCCGGGCGTGTTTCAGGCCATGCAGACACACTTCTGATGGCTACAGCCTCACCAAGTCTTTCAATGTAGAGATCTTTGTGGCTCTCGATGTACCTGAAGTAAAAATTTGTATTGATGTCAGGTTATGCCCAAAATCTACCTTGTGTGAAACGTTTGTTAAGCTACAAACTAAAGAAGCTTGAGCTGTGATACAGGGCAAAATCCACAAAATGAAATAGGCTTCAACAGTCGTGACATCACGTCCCTTGTAATGACGCATAGTAACTTAGTATCTGGTTCTAAACTATCGGAACAATGGTGGACGCCCTTATGAAATACTTCTCAGAAGAGCATAAAAGTGGATCAAGAGGAGAAAACATTATAAATCTGATCATGTTTCGACTTTTATACATTCTGATCACATGACATGTGAAAAAGTTCTAGCCAGCATGAAGAATAAGAAGTACCAAGCTTCTCGTTGCTGGGCAGACATGACATCAGAGCATTGAATCCTATTAAAGCCTTTACCATGGGATCCATGCAAACAGCAATGTTAAAAATATTGTGCGGCTACGTGGTCTAGTGGTATGACACTCGCTTTCGGATCGGAAGGTCCGTCCTGGGTTCGAGCCTCGCTCAGTGCATAGTTGAGTCCTTGGAAAAGGCTCTTTACTCAACATTCTCTCACCGTACTCAGGTGTAAATTGAGTACCTAATCAAAAACAGCGTTGTCACTGCCCGAAAAAAATTGTAATATCGCCTAACAGCCGTCATCGTCTCATGTCTCATACATGTTGAGAGTTGCTGTTGGCCAGGGACCCCTTGTAAAGCACTATGAGCACGTTTAGTGGATATTGTGCTTTATATAAAGCTCAATTAGAAAAATATATGTTTGTTTTTGTTTTTAAGGGTTTTACGGCGCTTGCAACACATTTAGGTTATATCAGCTCCAGGAAAAAGAAAGAAAATGGGATAGTAAAAAGTTCTAGAATTACAATTAAAGCACCCAAGCAAAAGTAAGACAAAGGGGAACTGAGAACAAATAGGGATCAGATGTAGATTCCAAGAGCATACCACCAATGTACTTAGTTTGAAATCACCTACAAGTCTCATCCAGACACAAGCACAAATCCCAACAAAGAGGAACACACTCAAATGCTTACATAAAAATATAGAACTAGACATGAAACCCAAAAGGCTTTTTTAAGGACAAACTTCGCTGTGTTTGTGTGTTGAACCCATGACCTCAAGAAGTCGAAGAGAGTGGTTAAAGACAGACACAGAGTTTGATAGCACTTTTTTGGAGTGGTGGATAGCTCTGATGGTAGTGCTACCCTCTCCCCGGCCAGGTGGAGTTGTCGTACCAGTAAGGTCGTGGGTTCGATCCCCCATCGCTGCAAAAATTTCTAAATTCTCTATTGTCTTGAGGGCAGCCTGGCTCAGCAGTACGGATTTTTGCTTCGTACTCAAGAGGTACAGTTTGACTACCCGCTTCATTGTGTGGCCTTTTTTTTTTTTTTTTTTTTTTTGTTTGTTGCTTTAGGTCTCTTCAAACACAATTGAGGTTATATGAGAGACCGCTGAAACAAAAAAAAAACAAGCAATCTAACAAAAATAGTACAAATGTAAATCAAAATCATAACCTAAAGATATCATAAGCTAAATTATAAATAACCAAGAACAAACAGGCAGAAGATTTACAGAAAAAAAAATAATATCCCCTGTCAAAAATACAATCACAAACCAAAGAAGCAGGATAGGCTAGTAAAGAGAAGAAGAAACGACATCACTATCGGATCGTACACCCATGCGAACATCATAGGTATATGATTCAAGGGTGATGCTCCCATCCAACCACCCGCTGTGTGGCCTTAAGCAAGTCACCTCACCCTAGCTCATTTTGTGGCATTGCACTTCAGTTGACGCCTGGGTTATTCCAGTCTTCCATTGGAAAAGACCCTATAGACAAATTTCCCCTTGGGGATGAATAAAGGGAATTTTATTTCATTTATTTCTGGCACTTTTCTACTCACTTCATTCCTTGTTATGAACATAAATGCCTGCTCCACTTACTTTTCTGATTTAAGGACTCAAATTTGCAACCCCACCCTCCCCCCTTTTCTGATGGGTCTCAAAGTAGGGACCTTCAGCATCATACCACAGGACCATAACCAAGTACCTCCATTGCACAAAAGTGAGAAATTAGGGAGCAGGCATCTGTGTAAGATAAAGATCGGAACAAGTGTGGATGAAAGGTGCCAGATGAAACAAGAAATAAAAATAAAGAAAAAAACCATTCCAAAAAAAATCAGTCTATCTCGACTGGAAGAACGATTTTTTGGGATGTTTTTTTTTTCTTGTGTTTTTCTTTCTTGCTTTGTATGGCATCTTTGATACACACTTGTTCAGCAGATCTTTATTGCACAAAAGTACAAAATTCAACCCACCATTAAGGGTACGTTCTGCAAATACACAAGCATACAACAATTAAGCGACCACACACAAGAGGTAAATAGAAAAGTGGAGATTTATTAATCAATAAAATCATTTTAAGAAATGAAATTAACGAGTGTTAATTGAAGTTTCATAAGTTCTTGACATCAGAGATAAGTGGATACTTATTGCAATACCTCATATCTTGTTTTAAACGACTGATATGATGATAGTAGTAGTATCCTTTTGTGTGTGTGTGTGTGTGTGTGTGTGTGTGTGTGTGTGTGTTTTCATCACACTTACAATTAATCTGAATGCTGACCCATGATAAATATAATCTTGGGTATTTAGGTCAACTATTCAAGAGGACTTTATGACGTTATTACTCTAACAAGATGAAAACAAAACATAATCATCAAACATTTCCTTGTTTTATATTCTATCCTGTACCATGGGAAAACTGTGACATTAATAAATTTCATTATTATTATTATTATTATTATTATTATTATTATTATTATCATTATTATTTATTATTACTATTATTACCATTATTATTATTATCAATTAATCATCATCATCATCTTTATTATTATTATTATTATTATTATCATTATTATTATTATTATTATTATTATTATTATTATTATTATTATTATTATTATTATCATTATTATTATTATTATTATTATTATTATTATTATTATTATTATTATTATTATTATTATTATTATTATTATTATTATTATTATCAATAATAGAAAACAAATTTTGGCAATTAATTTCATTTGCACCTTACAATTTCGAACAATTTCAATGACAATTTTTTGTGTGTGGTCGTATAGAGTTGAATTGTGCTTACAACACCCCGAGGTAATTTAAACCACAGGGAAAAGTAAGACAATTTAAGGCTAAATGAAAAGATTACATATAAATATGATAGATGAATCGGAATTGCGTGATGGGCACTTGAATTAGATAGAGGATGATATTATAACTCTGTAAGACAAGCGCAATCTTTGGCAAAGCCAAAAACGACACAAAATAGTCGTGTTGTATATATGGCTGTTTACACCTCATGAAGTTGAAGGTGTGCGCTCAGGAATAAGACACGTCAAAGTCTGGGCACCAGTTGTGAATCCCTCTTAGTTTTCCTCCAAAAGGTACTTAAGCCTCTGCACAATGACAATGAAATTACACATACATATTTAGGATCACTAAGCAAAAGGATTAACATTGGAAAAAGAACAAAACAATAACATTGAACATGGCTTTAGGCAAAAATGACGTTGCGAATCACAGCTAATAATAATACTAAGTAAATTCAGAAACTGTCTCAACAACCGAAGTCAGATTGATTCAGTACAGTACACCTTGATTTCTCAGCATCTTTTGATAATGTCAACCATTAAGGCCATCTAATGAAAGTAAAGAAGAATGGAATTTCGGCAAAATACCAAAAAAAATGAATCGAATCCTTACTGTTATTAAAGGCAGAACTCAAATGGTAAATGTAGAAGGAATGAAAGGAAACTCAATACATGTTGTAATAATTTAGACAATCTCTGACGAAATGAAAAGATTACATATATAAAGATGATAGAAGATGATTTTATACCTTTGCAACTAGTCTGGCACTAGTGCAATCTTTGTGAAACCTGAAAACTACACAAAATAAAATTACAAACACACATCAAGGCCTTCTAATGAAAGTAAAGAAGAATGGAGTTTCTGGCAAAATACACAAATGGATTGAACCCTTCCTTCATCTTAAAGGCAGAACCCAAACGGTAAATGTAGATGGAATGAAATCAGAAGTAAAGAAGGCAAAGAGGTGGCTTAATTCAATTGTATAAATTGGTTCATAGTCTTGATAATATAGACTATAATGAATTTTTTGAATATTCTACTATAACATTCACAGGTGGTGATAAATCTAAAATATTCATTTCAAGACATTTCACTTTATTCAATTCGACAGAATTCATTTATTTGTCATACAGTAAAAATATTGAACAATTTGAAATTTCAAACAACATTAATGAGTGCATAATGTACAAGGAATATGGGCGCATGATACTAGCCAGGATTTCCCAACCAGTATAACATCTGTCACCTGACCAAGCTGATTTCCGCCATGAAAGATCATGCTGTGACCAACTCCTGAACTTGACACAATACATTACCAAGTTATAGTTGCACACCGAACGGATACCGAACGAACGACTAAACGGACACGTGATCAGTTTTTTCTCGCATCCTCTCGTCTAATCTCGTCACTCCGGAATAGAAAGAGGAGGCGGAGCTTATATTTATATGATATAACGCAATGAAAGTTCTCTCCGATGACGGGTGGGGGGATATCACCTCTCCAAAACTTACCTTATTATATGAGATCTTGAGATTCTTATCCAATCATCGATTGCTCGTTTGACAGTTCGCTTGTGAACAGTTAGGAGATCATCTCTTGATTTATGGGCAGGCGGCTTTGCGTAAAGACGGTGAGTGTTGTATACATCAAAGAGTACCGCTGACCGATGGGTAAATAGTGGTTGTGTATCCCAAAAGCCCTGCCGACTCGACTGCAAGGTCTTGTATGTAATAATTGCGTCACAATCTCAACACTCAGGAATTAATTAGTGAGGCAGGACTCTCAGTATATATATGTTTTTTTAAAAAAACAACGTACTTGGTGTTTTAAACGTTTTTGAATCACACGAGATACATCAGCATGCTCGTCGCATTGAGAATTGAAAAATGAGATATAAATCAAGAAAATCGACCGGAAAATAAAGAAATTATCATTTAAGTAAAAAATTTTAGCAATATTTATTTCAAAATCAATCTACTAGTACTAGAAAAAATGTTATTTCTAAGCCTATTTTTGTGAAACAAAGATAAATGTTCTCCTTTTTGCAAGCTGATTCAAACAATGCGGTTTTCAAATTTATCGTATATACGTAATCATTTGGAAGCTACAGAGAAAGGTGTTTTTGTGTAATCCCTTTCACACACACGCGCACACACACACACACAAACATATACAAACAATACACACACAATACACATCCCTGGTCATCTATTGCCTTTATTATTAATGTTAATGTATACATCCCATGCTAATTGTCACTACCCCCCACCCCCAACCATTTCCACCATTCAAGTACCAGCGGCCTTTTCTCTTTGATTTCGTATCAAGGTCTACCCGAAGCCCAACACCTCGGTCGTTTGTGGGTCAACCCCTCCCCCGGAATCAATTTATAATTTTCTCTCCGTATCTAGGGTAGAGCGCCACATGCACAATTATATACTATTGGATGACACTGACCTTGCCCCTCCCCTAACACAGGGTAGGGGGGGGGCAGCTGAGGTAGTTTCCATTCTTTCCTTCTCCGGTTCTTGTCAGCTGAAGCCAACAGCAACCCAAGCTATCCTCTATCACCTGACCTTAGATCCGATGCTGCATACCGCTTGAGATTATTCACAATCCAGATCTCGTTCATGGTCACGTGAGAAGGCTAGATCCGTTCGGGTTCGGCGTCTCGTCCGGCCCGATTTCGTTAAAAGCCTATTGAAGATGGCTATGAGAACAAACAAATTACAGGGGCTGTAATCGTGGACCTGACAGCTGCCTGACAAAGTAAATCACAGGAAACTGCTCCTAAAGGTTACAAGGGTAACTTGTACACAAAAGTAGTTGCAATAATAAATTCCCTACTGTCGTCTTTGTGTGGGAATGGATGGAGATCACAAAAGAACAGACTCCCTCAAGGGCCGGAACTTGTCAACATTTATACCAACGACCAACCTGAGTTTGAGAACATCCTGAGGTTTCTATAGGCTGATGATCTGTGTCTTGCGTCCCAGGCCTCTGATTTCAAGACCATTGAGGAAAGACTAACAGATGCCCTGAAGACACTCACTAAATGCCAACCCAGGAAAAATTCAATTGTGTGCCTTCCATTTAGAAAACTGCCAAGCCACAGGAAATTCCCCATGTACCTCGGTGACACCTTAGACTTTAGTAAGACTTAATAACAAACCCTAATAGAAAAGAAATCCATCGATCTTGAGCTAACCCTAAAAGAAAAAACACAAAAAACAACCTAGGACCGACTTTCAATACTTCACAAACATTGAGTCATCGCTGAAGCATTGGAAGATGGTCATCGGATAGTTGCGTCACAATCACCACGTTGATGAATATATTATCCAGGCACGGTTGATAGGTAAAAATGCCAAATTATGTTCTAGTTACATTTGAAACAAAGTAAATCACTGATCTCGTCTCATTGAGGTATAAAGAATGATATAAAAATCAAGAAAATCGACCGATAGTAAGAAAAAGCTAAAAAAAATTTTAAGCAATTTTTAAAATCAAATTTATTCGTAAAACAGTTGGTTTTCAACCGATTTTTCTGAAATAAGGAACAATGTTCTTTTTTCAAGCTGATTTCAGCAATGTGGCTTTCAAATTCCTCAGAATTATATTTTTTACTTTTAGATTTTAGCTTTTAGGCCTAGGCCTACTCCTCAGAAAGGTGTTATATTCCTTGCATAAAACAATAGCATAATAATAATACATGGACGGGTGAGAGGCGTCTTTGTTTTGGCCAGCTGGTTAGAGTACCTGTGGTTGGTCGAAGACTTTGAGATGCTTAATTCACAATTCTACACAAATGACGGTGGCAAAGAGGTGTAACATTTTTTTATTTTCCTTTTTTTTACCAACTATTTTTCATACAGAAAAAAAATAACTCTGAAGTTCCTATCTCTTTTTTTTTTTTTACAATAAAATTGTTACCACGAATGACAAAATCGGCCCACAAATAAGGGAATTATAAATTATTCATAATATTTTTTAAAGTTTACAATAATTGTCATCAAAATCATTTTTCATCACCAAAGTCGTAATTTTTTCCCGATTTTTACCAAAGTGCAATGTCAATTATTTTCACCCGCAAATAAAATAGGATCCAAATAGCAATTTCTACAACATACTGTATTTTCTGTCGACAAATTTATAAAAATCAAAGCTGAAAACATCCTGCGACAGTGACTCAGTGTCTGTCATTTCCTTCACAACGATTGGATTGTACTGAGGCTGAGGCCTGAGGCCAGTCTTGACTGCCCCGCCCATATTTGGCCGTTGTTGGTTTTTGTCGGGTTGAATCTTAATGAGTTAATTTAGTTAGAGTTAGAGGCTGAGAATAATGTGAATACAACAAAGTTTAACAAAGCTTTCAATTTCTAATTCATTATGAAACATGAGCCTAATCTTTAAAACTAAAAGATAGACTATCTAGAAAAACTTTTAATTTTTTAAAGAAAGAGAAATACAACAAAAACTTACTCGAAGTATTCATTTAGACTAGCCATGTCTGTTAATTTGCTGTATGTGCAACTGTAAAAGTAACAGATTTTCTATCCACGTCTTCGGCTGTTGCAGTAGTACAACTCGTGATTACTTTTACTTTTATTTTAGTACACTAACTCGTGATGATGCGGCACTTTGAACTTGACAACAAGCAGGTAGGCTAGTACAAGCAGGGAAAGAAGGCGCGGTGCCGTCGGCTTTTATATCAGTCACAGCAGTCGGCTGGCGACTGAAACGAAGCGTTATCTACCCATAGAATAAAACGAATGAGAATACGTACGGAGCCTAAAAAGTGTCCACCAATGAAAGCATTCAGCGCCATTATATCATGGGCTGGGAATGCAAACATTACCATTCATTCGGTCTCTATGTCAACATAACGACACAAGAAAAACAACAAACAATATCAAAATCCACAATAAAATGGTTCAGAACTGTTGCGTATATTTATGCTTCAAAAAAGCTGTCAAAAAATGAAGTTAGAGAATGTGTGTAATCGTGTATTATAATAACCTATAATGTGTTTTCCAACCACCACATCATCACTGTCACTACTACTACAACCACCATTACCACTTCATCACTACCACAATTACTACAACCACCAACACTATATCATTATCACTACCAATAGGGTACACCACCACTACATCATCATCACGACTACAACCACCACCACTCCATCATCATCAACACCACTACTACTACACCATCACTACCACCACTATTACAAAAACCACCACCACATCATCATCACTACCTCTACTACTACAGCCACCACCACAATATCATCACTACCACTTCTACTACAACCACCAGCACCACATCATTATCACTACCACTACAACTATACCACCACCAGCACATCAACACCACTACCATAATACTACAACCACCACAACCACATCGTCATCACTACCACTACTACTGCAACCACCACCACCACCATATCATTATCATTACCACTACTACTACTACAACCACCACAACCACATCGTCATCACTACCACAACTACTACAACCACCACCACTATATCATTATCACCACGACTGCACCACCACTACATCATCATCACTACTACAACCACCACCTCAACACCACTACCATAATACTACAACACCACACAACCACATCGTCATCACTACCACTACTACTGCAACCACCACCACCACCATATCATTATCATTACCACTACTACTACAACCACCACAACCACATCGTCATCACTACCACAACTACTACAACCACCACCACTCCATCATCATCAACACCACTACTACTACACCATCACTACCACCACTATTACAACAACCACCACCACATCATCCTCACTACCTCTTATACTACAGCCACCACCACAATATCATCACTACCACTTCTACTACAACCACCAGCACCACATCATTATCACTACCACTACAACTATACCACCACCAGCACATCAACACCACTACCATAATACTACAACCACCACAACCACATCGTCATCACTACCACTACTACTGCAACCACCACCACCACCATATCATTATCATTACCACTACTACTACAACCACCACAACCACATCGTCATCACTACCACAACTACTACAACCACCACCACTATATCATTATCACCACGACTGCACCACCACTACATCATCATCACTACTACAACCACCACCTCAACACCACTACCATAATACTACAACCACCACAACCACATCGTCATCACTACCACTACTACTGCAACCACCACCACCACCATATCATTATCATTACCACTACTACTACAACCACCACAACCACATCGTCATCACTACCACAACTACTACAACCACCACCACTATATCATTATCACCACGACTGCACCACCACTACATCATCATCACTACTACAACCACCACCACTCCATCATCATCACTACCACTACTACTACATCATCACTACCACCACTATTACAACAACCACCACCACATCATCATCACTACCTCTACTACTAAACCACCACCACAATATCATCACTACCACTACTACTACAACCACCAGCACATCATCATCACTACCACTACTACTGCAACCACCACCACCACCATATCACCATCATTACTACTACTACTACTACTACTACTACTACTACTACTACTACTACTACTACTACTACTACTACTACTACAACCACCACCACCATATCATTACCATTACCACTACTACTACAACAACCACATCGTCATCACGACCACTACTACTGCAACCACCACCACCACCAGATCATCACCATTACAACTACTACTACAACCACCACCAACACATCATCATCACTACCACTACTACTACAACCGCCACCACATCATCATCACTATCACTACTACTACAACTACAACCACCACCACCACATCATCGTCAACACCACTACTACTACAATCACCAACACCATATCATCCTCACTACCACCAGCACTACAATCACTACCATTAGGTTTTGGAGCTTTACTTCTTTTGAAATAAGGAAACTTCGGAATTGTATTTGGCATTGTGTTTATATATCGTAATATAATTCTAATCAGTTATATATTTAGAACTAGATACTATACAATATGTATGCCAAATACCATCCCAATTCCCTTTTCTTGTGTGCGGGAATTCCTCTTTCGGCCTTGAAATTCCTACGAGTGGTGTCTGAAATTCCTGTGAGCCAAATTTAAAGTTGGGTCTCTTTGCTATGATGATGCAGTGAGTGTGAGACTCACTGAGAGAGTCATCCCTACACACATAAACAACAGAAACAATTTAAAAACATAACTATGACACGAAACCACTCACACACGGGGTTATACTATTTATCCTTTTCTCTATATAGAACAGGACAAGACAAACAAGAGCTTGACTCTCTCTACACTTAGCATTGATGTTTGTCGTCTGACGAGTTCAACTCTCGGTCGACCTGTCAACATTCCTTTTTGCCTTGGACGTAATCATTAATAGAATGTTGTGTGGTTTTGACCGTGAAGAAAACCTTAAGAAGTCACATTTATATCATGTTAGAGACATCGTTTTGAATCATTTTGATTAAACGAGCGAT
>NC_088367.1:31663408-31673408 GCF_034508935.2 Berghia stephanieae | reverse complement strand
ACATAAAACCGTTTTGATACCGTTCGATACTGATTTTCTTCAAATGATTCTGAGCAAGGCAACTCACATAGATGGCAGGGAGGTAGCCTACTTGCTGTGCCTTCTTTACCTCTCTATATATTTTCCAATTACTTTCTCTCTTTGTTTTGGAATGAGATTACTTAGTTTTGTCCTGATTCTGACCAGAGACCTTGGCTGGGAGGAAATAGTCGAATGTATAATTACAGTTTTGGGAGATGATACTTTTTTCCTTGTAAATCATCTCTCTGCTGTGTACTGTTATTTCTTATTTTAAACATATAATTTGTAAACATTTGAGTCGTGTTCCTCGGGTTCCTGTGCTGATGTCTGGGTAAGACTTTTAGGTGATCTCAAACTAAGTACACTGCTAGTGTGCTCTTGAAATCTACATCTGTTCCCTATTTGAACCATTCCCCCTTGTCAAACCTTTTCCTCAAGTCCTTTTAATTGTACATCTTGAATGTTTTTACTATCAAATTTTCTTCCTTTTTTACGCTGATATGACCTAAGTTAAATATGTTAAAAGTGCCGTAGTAAAACGCTTAAAAACAAACAAAACAACAAAGCAAATGTATCTGGGTTTTTGTTTTTGTTTTTTGTTCTATTCTGGGGGGGGGGGGGGGGGGGGAGGAGGTTATTGTTTTCACCGTCCAGGCCATACTGACTCGCCTTGTGTAAACAGCCTGCCTGTTTATTCAGCTATTTTGTGTTTAAATTTAAATCAATAATTTCAATCAAGCGTCATCAAACGGTGTTTATGTCACGACGGTTTGGATGTTGGAAACTTACAAAATAATATAAAAATAAAATTTCCTTTATTCATCCACAAGGGGAAATTTGTCAAAGTACGGCAGAAAAATGTGTGTAAAAACGATAAAGGTTGTACATTTTGTAGCTAAGCTAAGCCTAAGAGGGCTATCACGCAGATTGTTAAAATTGAAATATATTGGGTTTTTTTTTGTTGTTGTTCTTTTTCTTGTGGTATGTCACTCGCTTTCTGGTTCGAGTCCTGCTCCGAACGGCGCAGAGTTGGATCCTTGGAAAAGTATATTTGCTTAAATTTACATTATCTAACCATACTCAGGTGCAAAATGAGTACCTGACTGTCAACAACGTCGTTTCTGTCGAAAAAAAAAAAAGGAAGAAGTAAAGTCGTTTCTTAGAATAGGCTCATCTTTTGCCTTTGGACCTTTTGTAAAGCGCTGTGGGTTAATTTTCTGGGCAGTGCCCTAAATAAAAGATCAATTAAAAAAAAACGCTCATTGAAGGGAGTGATTTGAAAGGTTTAAAGAACTACAAAAATACAACAAAAAAAAAACAAACAAAAAAAAAAAACAACAACAACAAATATTTTAAAAATCAGTCGATCAAAATATTTGCTTTTTTTTTCTCTCGTTTGCTATGTCTTTGTTTAAATGATTTATAAATGGGACAGCGTGACTCAGCGGTACGGTCTTTGCTTCGTTCCGAGTTTAGTTTGATCACCCGCAGCGCTGTGTGGCCTTGAGCAAGTCACCTCGCCCTAGCTCATTTTGCGGCGCTGTTCTGGGGCTGACGCCTGAGTTATTACAGTCTTTCCTGGTAGTAGACTCTAAAGAAAAATTTCCCGATGGGAATGAATAAAGAGAATTTTATTTAACATTTTTAACTTGATTTATTTTAATTTTAAACTCTTAGTTCCTGCATGCTTCTTAGAATTAGTTATTATTGGGATCACTAGTAGTGACTAATCGTTTCCTGGAATTTTATATAGAAATAATATCTTCGGAATACTCATTCGTTAGAAAGATAGTCGTCAGCTTAAACTTTCTAAATTAATGTAGTAATGTACTTATCATCATCATCATCATCATCATCATTATCATGTTGTTATGTACCAACCGCAGTACATAAAATAACTGACAGGGAAGACGCTCATTAGTTGCCAATCATCAAGTAATTTTTTTTCAAGCATTTTAAATCATAATATATCACAAACTTAGTAATATTAAACATGCAGTATAAAAATATACATAAACAGAAATATACGTTATTTAATATAACGTCAATGCACAAGTGTAGTTAACTAATGATACGAATGTAATGTATTCTATTGATATATTCAATTGTGACATTATTTAGAAATAACCAAATGTAATTAAGTGTATTATTCATGGAAGTAAATTATAAGTTATTGCAAAGGGCAATAACTCAATAATAACAATACACCATAACACCTTCCTTCTAGCCTGATGGATACTGAAGGTTTAACCATCAAAATATTAACATAGACACACATGATGTAACAGTCCGCTTAAAACACTATTTCAAAGTTAATTTGAAATTCTATGTTACACATCCAGAAGATCGCCGTTGCGATTAACATTTAAAAAGTCCGTACGAACAATACTATTTCAAATGTTCGGCGATCACATACACTATATCAAGTCCATTTGACAGTCCATGCACTGGAATAATCTGTTACAAGAACGTGAGTCTCGTTGTCACAATTATAATATAACCACTATGTTAACTACTGTGGCGTGTGCGCAGTTGGTCGACGTGTCTTCTCAAAGTAGGACCATCCGGCACGATTTTCACATCGAACATTCGGTTTCCAATCACTGATGCTACAATCGCTGGCACCCACTTGTCCCTACGCCCCCTCTGAAAAGACAGGGCATAGCACTGGCTGTTCACTGTGAACTTAGTTTTCCTAGACGAGCGAAGATTTACACGGCTGTGAGGCAGGAGCACATCTATCTTCGCCCGTATCTGTCGACCAATCAGAAGTTCGCTTGGGCTATAGCCACTGCACAGGGGAGTTCTCCGGTACTGGATCAAGAACTCGTGTAAGGCCTCACTGGTACTGAGGCTGGACTTCCTTAGCGACTTTTTAAATGACTGTACCAGTCTCTCAGCTGCACCGTTGGTCTCTGGATGATACGGGGCTCCCTGTAGGTGTTGAATTCCCGGCTCTCACAGAAACTGGCGAACTCAGCTGACGAGAAGCACTGCGCATTATCAGTGACGATGGTATGCGGGTAGCCAAAATGCGCAAACTCCTCGTCCAGCTTTTGAATTGTCGCCTTCGTGGTGATGGATGTCATCTGGTGGACACACGGATATTTGGAGTATGCATCCACCATCACGAGCCAGTTGTGTCCTTTGAAATTCACGGCGTGGTCAATATGGACACGTTCCCATGGTTTGTCGGGCATAATCCATGGCTGTTTTGGAGGCAAAGGTCGGGCCGCATTCCATTTGACCTTTGTCACCGTCTTTACTCGTTGATGTTGACTTCTCTTCCGACAGGCAGACTTTATGTGGCCCTTAATGCCGCAGTGGTGGCAAAGGGCTTCCTTGAATCGACAGGCATCACTCGAGTGGTTCCCGAAGCACCGGTAACATCGGGTTTTCTGATTCCCGTTCTCCGCTGATTTTGATTGGCGATTGATCTCTGGAGACGGCTCGTTATTCGCCGTGGGCAGTTTACGAGCCGGATTTCGATTGGGCTGGAACTTAAACACATCGGCATTTGATGTGCCGACCGTCTCTCTGGCAACTTTTCCAGCCTCCTCCACTTCCGCGGCGATTTGAATGGCTCGATTGAACGTCAGCTCGTCGTCCTTTACTTTAAACAAGGCTTTGACGATAGCCTCGCTGTTGATCGAGCAAACGAATCGAGTCCTCATTGCCTCGTCCACCGGGTCATTGATCGAGGCAAAATCACATGTAGCTGCCTCTTGCCGAATTCTCGCAGCTAACTCGTGGACAGTCTCTCCTGGCTTCCTTTCTGTTCGTGTCCAGAATTTGTAACGCTCCCGAACAACGAATCTTTTGGGGTTGAAATGGTCAACCATGTGCTGCTCGATCTCATCCATCGATAATTCGTTGACGTCCTTGGGAGGAACGCTCTGTGAAGCCAGGTTTGCCAGCAGCTTAAAGATGGCACACGATTGGTTGGTGAGAAAAATCTCCGCAATCCTGTCCGATGGAATGGAGTTGGCCATTACGAACGTCTGGAAACGTGACCAATAGTCCGTCCACAGCTCTGCGTTTGAATCAAACTCGCAGAACCTGGTGTTGGTCACTGACGACTTGGGACGATCCATCACCAAGGCCATTAACGTTTCCATCTGTTGACGCTGCAACTCCATCTGCTGTTGTTGTTGGGCCATCTGATCACGCAATAGCCCAATGAGCTCCTCGTTGGTCCATGCTGCTCGTGTAGTCATGACGATACGTCCAAAGCAGCCAATGAACGATCAGTAGGCCGATACGTCGCTCCGCTAGTTTGTTTTCCGTGTTGTCCGATACAGCAAAAAGTAGGTCAACCGTTTGACCCAGTTCCTCCTCGCACGTCCGACACGGCAAGGCAGGCTTGTCCTGATGAAAACGTCCAAAACCAGCCAATGGACGGTCAGTAGGTCGATACGTCCGACTCCGCTGGTTGGTTTTCCGTGCTGTCCGATACAGCAAGAAGTACGTCACCCGTCCGACACGGCAGGTACTCCTCGCACGTCTGTCACGACAGGCAATCACGTCCTGATGATTCTTCCACGTCTGTCACGACTGACAGTCACGTCCTGATGATTCTTCCACGTCTGTCACGACTGACAGTCACGTCCTGATGATTCTTCCACGCCTGTCACGACTGACAGTCACGTCCTGATGATTCTTCCACGGCTGTCACGACTGACAGTCACGTCCTGATGATTCTTCCACGTCTGTCACGACTGACAGTCACGTCCTGATGATTCTTCCACGGCTGTCACGACTGACAGTCACGTCCTGATGATTCTTCCACGGCTGTCACGACTGACAGTCACGTCCTGATGATTCTTCTAAAACAGCCAATGGACGGTCTTCCCTCTCAACAAGTCGAAACGTCGCTGTACATACACGTCCGACTCCGCTGGTAAGTTGTCCTTGCTGTCCGATACAGCAAGATAAGTAGGTCACGGCAGGTTCTCCTCGCTCGTCTGGCACGGCGAGGCAGGTAGGTCCCCTCGCTCGTCTAGCACGGCAAGGCAGGCAGGTCCCCCTCGCTCGTCTGGCACGGCAAGGCAGGCAGGTCCCCTTCGCTCGTCTGGCACAGCGAGGCAGGTAGGTCCCCCTCGCTCGTCTGGCACGGCAAGGCAGGCAGGTCCCCCTCGCTCGTCTGGCACGGCAAGGCAGGCAGGTCCCCCTCGCTCGTCTGGCACGGCAAGGCAGGCAGGTCCCCCTCGCTCGTCTGGCACGGCAAGGCTCGTCCTTCTTCGTCCGGAGGCAGACCAGGGCAAGGCTCGTCCTTCTTCGTCCGGAGGTAGGGCAGGGCTCGTCCTTCTTCGTCCGGAGGCAGACCAGGGCAAGGTTCGTCCCTCCTCGTCCGGAGGTAGGGTAGGGCAAGGCTCGTCCTTCTTCGTCCGGAGGCAGGTCAGGGCAAGGCTCGTCCTTCTTCGTCCGGAGGTAGGGCAGGGCTGTCCCTTCGTGGGTTGGCAGTCCTTAAAAGGACTGTGATTTCATGTGACCCACAGCTGGAATCCTCGTCGCCACTGTTAGGTACCAACCGCAGTACATAAAATAACTGACAGGGAAGACGCTCCTTAGTTGCCAATCATCAAGTAATTTTTATTCAAGCATTTTAAATCATAATATATCACAGACTTAGTAATATTAAACATGGAATATAGAAATATACATAAACAGAAATATACGTTATGTAATATAACGTCAATGCACAAGTGTAGTTAACTAATGATACGAATGTAATGTATTCTATTGATATATTCAATTGAGACATTATTTAGAAATAACCAAATGTAATTAAGTGTATTATTCATGGAAGTAAAGTATAAGTTATTGCAAAGGGCAATAACTCAATAATAACAATACACCATAACAATCATCATCATCATCATCATCATCATCATCATCATCATCATCATCATCATCATCATCATCATCATCATCATCGTCATCATCATCATCATCAGCATCATCAGCATCATCATCATCATCATCATCATCATCATCATCATCATCATCATCGTCATCATCTCATCATCGTTATCATCATCATCATCATCATCATCATCATCATCATCATCATCATCATCATCATCATCATCATCATCATCGTCATCATCATCATCATCATCAGCATCAGCATCACATCATCATCATCATCATCATCATCATCATCATCATCATCATCATCATCATCATCATCATCTCATCATCGTTATCATCATCATCATCATCATCATCATCATCATCATCATCATCTCATCATTGTTATCATCATCATCATCATCATCATCATCATCATCATCATCATCATCATCATCATCATCATCATTCATCATCTATCATCATATCATCATCATCATCATCATCATCATCATCATCGTTATCATCATCATCATCATCATCATCATCATCATCATCATCATCATCATCATCATCATCATCATCATCATCATCATCCACAGTAATACGTAATTTATCTAATTCTTGCTTATTTACAATGATATGATTGTTTTGATCTTATGACTTAATATTTATGTTTTCATTTGTCTTCTGTATTGACAAACTACTTAAAATAGACTTTGAATCTTGAATCTCGTGTCTTCAACTTAAAAAATAAAGTCAAACTTAAATTTCCTAATAAGTAAGACACTATCTATGCTTGTTTTGTTTTTAGGGCTTTTACGGTACTGCAATTCTTTCAGGTCATCTCAGTGCTAATAAAAAGTAGCATGATATTTGGGGGGGGGGGGGGGGGGGGGTCTGTAAATCTGAAGATAAAATCACCAAAAAAAAAAGTCAGACGAATGGGCAGCAATTTCAAAAATGCCTAATTTGGAATTACCTAAAGGCTAGAGCTATTGGTCAGTATACCATGGCCGTCTATGCCGCTGGCGCCTATTGGTCAGTACTATATATAAGAGATGCCACTGCCAATAGACATTTAGATAACCACGCCTCTCGGACAATCGTCATAATGTAAATAATAGCAGTAATTAGTTGACATGGCAAATTGCACAGGATTTATTATCGATGGTATATGTCTTTGTAAAATACTCACTGTTCTATCGTTTGATCAATAGACCTAACACAGAATAACATGTGTATATTTAAACGTTTTAAATATGATCGAGAAAATCGTGTGATAACTAGTCACCTATTTGGCAGTATAAAAACAATAACAATAGTCAGGGCCAGGTCGATATCATTCACTTATAAACAACCAATTATGTTTGTCCGAGCACGTGTGAAGGTGTGTCACAAACTCCATGTTTTGATTGGCCAAAAATCGACTGGTTAGTTTGGTCAGTACTGACGAACACAGGGCCATTCGTCACTACTGGATTATTCCATTAACTCTCTCCTTACCAGCCATTTTCAGGATTTTTCCCAAAACCTCACACCCAACAAACACAAACATTGATTTGTTATCACTGAAACACAATAGTAGTAAGTTCTTGCGATAAATAATTCCTTTAGAAAAACATTATGCTCTACAATACACTGTTCATTTTCTTTATGACGTACAAGAGAAATTTGAATAAGAAAAAAGTTGGTTGTATCGTAACGAATGTGACGATTTTCCTATAGTTGATTAGGAGAGGGTTAATAATAAAATATAAAACAACACCAGACCAACTTACTAATCCAATGACCGTCAGTAACACTTAGACAAATTTGATTTAAGATTAACGAGTTAGATGCCGTAGGGACAACGGAATGACTCTCATTGTTTCATGCCACCAAAAGTTTCTATACAGACCTGCCAAATTGAAAACTTCATATTTAGTCATTTTTATGTCAATTTTTAGTTATATGACAAGGAAATTAGTAGTAGTAGTAGTAGTAGTAGTAGTAGTAGTAGTAGTAGTAGTAGTAGTAGTAGTAGTGGTAGTAGTAGTAGTAGTAGTAGTAGTAGTAGTAGTAGTAGTAGTAGTAGTAGTAGTAGTAGTAGTAGTAGTAGTAGTAGTAGTAGTAGTAGTAGTAGTAGTAGTAGTAGTAGTAGTAGTAGTAGTAGTAGTAGTAGTAGTAGTAGTAGTAGTAGTTCTTATTATTATCATCATTATTTAAGTAATACTGAGAATTAAAAATTCGTAATTTTCCATAAAATTTAGTAATTGGATTCAGTAGTCTGACGTCACGCCGCCCGGCAACGGCGGCCATCTTGGTTCTAAACAAAGAAAATCATTATTTTATATTCTTCAAGCTGGCTAGAACTTTTCATATGTCTTGTGACCAGAATGTGTAAAAGTCAAAACATGATCAAATTTATGGGGTTTTTTTCCCCCTCTGGATACACTTTTATGCTCGCCGGAGAAATATTTCATACTGCGTCCGCCATTGTTCCGATAGTTTAGAGCCAGTGTTGCTAAGTTACCATGCGTCATTAGGAAGGAAGTGACGTTACGACTATTGAATCCTATTGGCCATGAAATTTGTCTAAAATTTGTAAAATTACGAAAACTTCGAAAGATTCGGCAGGTATCTCTCTATATTTTATTTTGTCCATTCTAGTTATTAGTTTGTTTTTCATTTTTGTTTTTTGTTTGTTTGTTTTTTTTTCTGTTTTTGTTTTTTGTTTTTTATTTTTTTGTGTTTTTGTTTTTGTTTGCTCATTCAGCCCACGCCACTTGTTGCTGGTTTCAGTTCTAAATTCATAATCAATAACATGACGCCCCAAGAAAGAACAGATTGATTATTTTATGACATTATTGTAAACTTTTGATACAATGATATTAGAATGTCTTAACAATTCCACAGACTCGTCTATTTGGAATGAATTGTATAATTAAATAAAAGACTCAATGAGGAGTGAAAATGTCGAGCCTCTACAAAAGAGTTTGGGAACAAAACTATGGGTATCGTAAAATGGCAATTGTTCAAGCCTGAGAAAAACAACCTGTTTCAATCATCATCATCATCATCATCATCATCATCATCATCATCATCATCATCATCATCATCATCATCATCATCACCATCATCATCGTCGCCATCATCATTATCATTATCATTATCATCATCATCATCATCATCATCATCATCATCATCATCATCATCATCATCATCATCATCATCGTCGTCGTCATCATCATCATCATCATCATCATCATCATCATCATTATCATCATCATCCACAGTAATACGTAATTTATCTCATTCTTGCTTATTTACAATGATATGATTGTTTTGATCTTATGAATTAATATTTATGTTTTCATTTGTCTTCTGTATTGACAAACTGCCTAAAATAGACTTTGAATATTGAAACTCGTTGAAGAAATTTTAAAAAATAATAATTAAATTTCCTTATTAGTAAGATACTCTCTATGCTTGTTTTGTTTTAATTCTCTTCTTACCAGCTATTTTTAGAATTTCACCCAAAAATTCACACCCAACCGACACAAAATAGACTTTTCTTAATCAAACAAAAAAGTAACCAGTGCATTCTATACAGAATGTTGTTCAGCAAAATGATGTCTACAACACAGTGTTTAGTATTTATATATGTAATCAAAGCATTTCTTTAGCTTTTCTGATGAACAAGAGAAATCAGAATGAGAAAATTGGCGGTTGCATCGTAATGAATGTGACGATTTACGGAAAGGTCAGGACTGCCCCCCCCCCCGGACTGCCCCGTACTGCCCCGGACTGCTCTAAAAATGTTGCACATTGTTCTGTTTTTCAACTTGATTTCCTGATCACCATCCATTCGAACGATCTTTATATCAATTATAAAAATTCTCCGGGGAGGGAGGGCAAATTACACAAGTAAATGTTACGTTATGCGGGCCTGCCCAGTTTCCCCAGTGGTTACCATCGCTAGTGATTTTTCACCAGATCTAGTGACTTGTGTTGAGCTCTACATTTCTATAGAGATGGTTTTATTGCTTTTTATTTCAAACTTTACAAAATCGTGTTTCTAGATTTGTCCAACTGAAAATGTATTGTTTAAAAAAAAAAGAGAAGAGTTGTTTCTTTGTGTGTG
>NC_088367.1:31653408-31658408 GCF_034508935.2 Berghia stephanieae | reverse complement strand
AAGAACTACTGATACAAAGAACTACAAATACAAAGAACTACTGATACAAAGAACTATATATACAAAGAACTACTGATACAGAGATCTACTGATACAAAGAACTACAGATACAAAGAACTACTGATACAGAGATCTACTGATACAAAGAACTACAGATACAAAGAACTACTGATACAAAGAACTATATATACAAAGAACTACAGATACAAAAAAATACTAATAAAAAGAACTACTGATACAAAGAACTACAGATACAAAGAATTACTGATAGAAAGAACTACTGATACAAAGAACTACAAATACAAAGAACTACTGATACAAAGAACTACTGATACAAATAACTACAGATACAAAGAACTACAGATTAAAAGAACTACTGATACAAAGAACTACTGATACAAAGAACAACTGATACAAATAACTACTGATACAAAGAACTAACGACACAAAGAGCTACTGATACAAAAAACTAATGATACAAAGAACTGCTGATACAAAGAACTCCTGATACAAAGAACAACTGATACAAAGAAATACTGTTACTAAGAACTACTGTCTCAAAAAAAAAAACAAACAAAAAAAAAAACAAAAAAAAACAAAAAAAAAAACAACTACGGTCACAAAAAAATCCCCCAAAAAAACTACAGATACAAAGAACTACAGATACAAAGAACGACTGATGCAAAGAACTACAGATACGACGTACAACCGATATATAGAACTACTGATACAGAGAACTACTGACACGGTACAAAGAAGTACTGAATATAAAGAACACCTGATGCAAAGAAGTATTGATACAACGTACTACCGATATAAAGAAATACTGATAAAAAGAACTACTGATACAAAGAACTCCTGATACAAAGAACTACTGCTACAAAGAACTACTGATGCAAAGAGCAACATATATTTAACGATTATATTTATTCTGTCCGACGCTGTTTTGCACAACTGTGCCCATCACCTTCATAGATGTGCAGTGATTCATAGTTCATACTGATGATGATGATGATGATGATGATGATGATGATGATGATGATGATGATGATGATGATGATGATGAATTAACTACAAACCTTGATAATCAGTGTGATGTCTCCCATAGTAAGTTCCGCTTGCTTTGATGTTTTCGTAAGATGGCGTGGAGACCACGGGTCTAGCGAAGCCGTCCAAGCTGACCGCTGTGTGCCGTGACATGCTATCCAAACTTGGTCCAGATAACTGTAATGATTCTATGGTCCCTCTCTGATAACCTTCAAGACCTGTGTTGACACTAGTTAGTGTGTCCGAGTGGTACACAGACGGTCTTATAAGCGGAGATAGGTGTTTTCTATACGGATCAATGTAGTTGTCTTGGTAAGAATTGTATGTGAGTTGTGCCGTGTAGGGATCTGTGAAAGGTGTGTGGTGGAATCGATTTTCTGTCCAATAGGTAGGCGGGGCTGGATGTGTTTGATTGACAGCAGGGCTGAAGCCAATTGTTTGGAATGGTTGTGTTTGGGCGTGGTCTTGAATAGATTGGTGGATGGATGGAGGCGGTGGTGGTGGTGGTGGTGGCGGGGGAGGAGGAGGAGGTGGTGGTTGTGGAGGAGCAGGAGCTGGGATGGAATGGGCATTTCTTGTGTTTGGAAAATTTGATGAATGGGGGTGGGGATGATGGTGGTGATGGTTGAGGTACTCTGTATACGTGTTGAAACCAAGACTGGGGATATAAGGGCAGCGGTCGTAAGATGAATAATACTTGATAGGAGAAATAGAGATATTATGATGAGGAGGGGCTATTGTTGATGGGCGGAGCAAAAATTCACTACTGGTGTTACTAAATTTATTTGACGCCGTCATCACTGACACATTTGTGGACTGGCATGTTTCATTTGGAGACGTTGTTGTGAGGCCAGGCTGGTTTAAAGCGAGGGGATGGGGTCTGAAAAAAGCGGTGCCATTGTGGTTTTCCGGGCTCAATGGTTGAGATGGACTGTCATGGCGGGCTGAATTGGTAGTAGCCTGGTTCTCTAGTACTCGGTCCTTCTCATCTGTGGGTTTGAATGGAAAGATTGAATAAAAGGAATCATGTTGGTGTCTCATGCGATACCAGCGATATCACTGCTATTATTGCGGTTCTGTTGTTATTGTTATGCTGCTGTTATTGCAGCCATAATAGAATTCAATTGTCTGATGTCACGTTCGCCCAGCAACCAGCAGCTTGGTTCTAAACAAATAAAATCAGTACTTTTTATTCTTCATGCTGGCTAGAAATTTTTCACATGTCATGTGATCAGAATGTACAATAGTGAAAACATGATCAGATTTATAATGTTTTTCTCCTCTGGGTACACTTTTATGCTCGTCGGAGAAGTATTTCATAAGGGCGTCCGCCATCGTTCCGATAGTTTAGAACCAGTTACTAAGTTACTATGCGTCTACGAGGGAAGTGACGTCACGACTGTTGAAACTTATTGGCAAAAGTCAATTGGCATTTTGACTTCTTACGATAGAATGGAAAGAGAAATAAAAATCTTTAAAAACCAAATGACAGTGTATTACAGTATAACCCCGATAAAACCAACACTTCCAGATTAGTTGATTATAAACAAGGTTGACTTCATTCATTTTCAATGAAACACATTTAGATTAACGTCAGAAATTTGAGGATCAACAATAGGTGTTGGCTTAAGCAAAAGTTGACTTTAAGAGTGTTGAGCTTATGCAGAATCTACTGTATTACAATAATCTTGTTTCACTCACAGAATAGATAGAGAAGCATAGAAATGGACAAAAATGTTAGGGTTAACTTATTAATTTATCTCATTTGAGGCCAAGTTTAGAGGAAAAGGATTCGAGTAGCAAGATTAGAGGAATTGAATAAGAGAAATAGGAATAGAGGAACAGAACTGGAGGAAGAGTATTAGAAGAAGAGGATTAGAAGAAGAGGATTTGAGGAACTGAATTAGAGAAATAGAAATAGAGGAACAATAATGGAGGAAGAGGAATAGAAGACGAGGAATGAGATTTGAGAAAACAAGAGTTGAGAAATAGTAATATTATTATTTCTCTAATTCAGTTCCTCCAATCTTGCTCCTCGTTAGAGCGAATTATTTTTAGATGAATACGACCGATAAGGGGAAAATTGTTAACGAAACAAAATTAGAGGAATGAGATTAGAGGAAAGGAACGGGATAAGAAGGGTGAGATTACAATAAAATAGCTACAGGAAGAAGATTAGAAGAGCAGGATTAGCTGAACAGGATTGGAAAATAGAATTAGAAAAAAAATAGAGCTTTTAAAAATATTGAGCTTTTATATTGCATAATATCCACTAAACGTGCTCGAAGCGCTTTACACGGGGTCCCTGTCCAACAGCAACACGTAACATGTAAAACGAGACATGACGCCTGTTAGGCGATATTATAATTTTTTTCCGGACAGATACAACGCTGTTAACGGATAGGTACTCATTTTACACCCGAGTGCGGTGAGAGAATGTGAGTAAAGAGCCCTTTTCAAGGACTCAACTATACGCCGAGCGAAGCTCGAACCCAAGACCTTCCGATCCGAAAGCGAGTGTCATACCACAATACCACGTAGCCGCACAAAAAGAGGGTAAGAGGAACAGGATTTGAGAGAATGTGAATTCTACATGCCAGCTAATCAAAATGGTACTGCTTGAAGCTCGGAGGAAAAAAATAAATAACGATAAGTATTGAATTGTAAGCTTCAATTTACTAAACGAAGACAAATTAATATTGTGGACGTTTCGGGTTTCCCCCTTTATCAACAAAATATGATTAAATGATACAGTAAAGACGAATGATGATGTGTGAATGGCGTAGTTAAAGTGAATAAACAAAAACAGTGATGGGACAGGAACTTTCCTGTCCTTATCATTGTTTTTGTTTATTTCCTGTCCCATCATTGTTTTTGTTTATTTCTTATCCCATCATCATTTTTGTTTTTTTCACCTTAACTACGAAATTCACACGTCTTCATTCATCCCTACTGTTTCATTCATCGTGTTTTGTTGATAAAGGGGAAACCCGAAATGTCCACAGTATTTGTATTCATTTAATAAATTGAAGCATACAATTCAATACGTATCTTTGTTTTTTTTTTTACATACCAGCTAAAGCCACGGGCATGATAAAGGCCTATAGAACAGTAGTTTTATTCCTGTTTTGTAGACTTAAAATGGGAAATGACATTACTCGATAACGTTGGCTAGGACGGTTGTCTATCGCAGACTACTTTCCGCCATATCAAGCAGGCCCAGCTACTAGGAGTAAAAGAGACCAGTGACAAGTTACCTATAGTGTCTTATGTCTCACCTAGCTTTGTTTCCAACTCCTCAGCTTTTCGTTTCTTGGATTTTGCGGCAAAGTGGGTGCGATTGGCGTGATTTCTTACTTTTGCACTCATTGAAATATCCTCTGAGAAAACATAATATACAAGTTACATAAATAAATACATAAGTAAATTAATAAATAAATAAACAAATAAATAAATAAACTATTTTTTTAGATTAAAAAATGTAAATAAATAAATAATAAATAAATAAATGAATATATAAAATAAATAAATAAATAAATAAATAAATAAATAAATAAATAAATAAATAAATAATTTGAAAAATAATTGAAAGCAATAAATAGCTTGTCATTGTAAGAAGTCGAGAAACAGAATCACCGAACCACCGACGCTACATATTGATAATGACGGTAACTGAGAGCTTGCTACTGCTGCTGCTGCTGCTGCTGCTGCTGATGATGATGATGATGATGATGATGATGATGATGATGATGATGATGATGATGATGATGATGATGATGATGATGAAAACGATGATAGATGTGGTAGAAGTAGCAGAGTTGATGGTCACGCACCTTGGGAAAAATAATAAATAAGAAAATAAACAAATAAGTGAATAAAAATAATTAAATAAATAAATGAATGAGTGAATGAGTAAACAGATGAATGATTAAACGAATAAATAGAAAAATAAA
>NC_088367.1:31625908-31648408 GCF_034508935.2 Berghia stephanieae | reverse complement strand
GCTCCTTTTGCATTCGGCTACATCGATGATATTCTAATAGCCAGCCACTCCCATGAAGAACACCGTGAACACCTTCACCAGCTGTTTCAGCTTCTTTCTGACAACGGGTTGGTTATCAACAAAGGCAAGTGTGTATTTGGGGCTAGCGAACTTGACTTTCTTGGCCACCGTATCACATCGCAAGGTATTCTTCCACATCCTGACCGAGTTTCCGCATTAGTCAACAGTGAACCACCAACTGACCGCACCGGGCTCCAACGATTTCTCGGCATGATCAATTACTATCATCGGTTCATGCCACACATCGCTGACACACTTGCTCCACTGCATGCTCAGGCAAGCGGCAAAGGCCAACGCATCGAATGGTCCACAGACTGTCAAAAGGCTTTTGAACAAGCCAAAAACTCTCTCAAAAACATCGTCCTCCTCCATCATCCTCGTCAAAATGTGCCAACGAGCCTCACTGTCGATGCTTCAAACGTAGCTGTTGGTGCGCAAATAGAGCAACTACAGGATGGTAAATCGTGGATTCCCCTTGCTTTCTACTCACGGAAATTGTCTGAAACAGAGAAGAAATACAGTGCGTTTGATCGAGAACTCCTCGCCGCCTATTCCGCAATCAAACACTTCAGACATTATCTGGAAGGCCAGTCGTTTACAATTTACACTGACCACCAACCATTAGTTACAGCGATCAGAAGTCAAACGGATAGATCGCCGCGGCAGACGAGACACCTCTCCTACATAGCCGAATTTACTACAGATATACAACATCTCCGAGGAAAGTTCAATGTCGTCGCTGATGCCCTCTCCCGTTTAACAATCAATGCATCATCCAAGGGAGATCACAACCTATCCCCGGGAGATTTTGCACGTTTATCTAAAGACCAACGTGATTCAGGAGAGATGGAGAGCTACATGTCGAAAACAACAGGTTTAAATCTCCAATATGTCGACTTCGACACCCATGTCATCCTCTGTGACACGTCAACTGGAAGACTAAGGCCCATTCTACCCAAATCGTGGACACATCTGATTTTCGACCAATTGCACGGCCTATCACACTCTGGCCCAAGACCCACACAAAAACTCATTTGTCAGCGTTTTGTTTGGGAGAGTATGAAACGAGATATTCGTCGCTGGTGTAAAGAGTGCCATGCCTGCCAAGCATCAAAGATCAGTCGACATACCAAATCACCGTTATCAATTCGCTTACCACAACCAGACACACGATTTTCTAGCCTACACGTTGATCTTGTTGGCCCTTTACCAACAAGTCAAGGCATGTCATACATTTTCACCATAATAGACCGTTTTACTCGTTGGCCCGAAGCAATTCCACTACCAGATGCACATGCTACAACATGCGCACAAGCTGTTCTACAACATTGGATATCGCGGTTTGGTGTGCCAACAGACATTACCTCTGACCGAGGTAGACAATTCACCTCGACGCTTTGGTCAGAATTTGGGAAGTTGCTTGGCATCAAGACCAACAACACGACGGCATACCACCCACAAGCAAACGGGATGGTCGAGCGCTTTCACAGACAACTCAAAAGTGCATTGAAGGCGAGAACAACTTCTCCAAATTGGTACTCAGAACTCCCATTGGTTCTTCTTGGAATTCGTTCTTCTTGGAGACTTGAGGCCGATTGCTCACCTGCCGAAATGGTTTACGGTTCAACACTATGTCTTCCAGGAGAAATACTGCAACTCAAAAACACTCCGCACATAGAGCCTAGTTCAGATTTCGTGAAGCAACTCAAATTAACCATGCAATCACTGGCTTCAACTCCACCCAACTTTCATGGGAATCAGCCTGTTTACATGCCTACCAATCTAACTTCTACCGGTTACGTTTACGTTCGCATTGACTCTCACCGTTCCCCTTTACAACGGCACTATGACGGCCCTTATCGAATTTTAGAGACAAATGACAAATATTTTGTATTAGACATTAAAGGAAAAAAAGAGAAGGTAACTGTAGATCGCCTGAAAGCAGCACACATCGCTCCAACAACAATACAGCAAACAAGGAAGCCCCAATTAGGACCAGGTTCAGATACAAAATCTGCTACATTGGAAGAGGCGGTATCGGACAAAACACGCCCAAATAGAGACGTTACAATTACCACCAGGTCCGGTAGACAGTCAAGGCTCCCTCCTCGATATCAAGACTAGCGCTGTAAACTATGTGGTATACAGCTGGGAGGGGGGTAATGTAGGGAGCGAAAAAGACGAATGGAGCTTTGGACGAAGCGAGCGAAGTCTTCCGCTCTCTCACGAATCATGAACTGATAACAACAACAAGCTAAGACTTCTGATCAAACTTTTCCCTTTTATTATCATTCAAGTTTCATTAAATTACTATCGTTTGTATTTAATCATTTTGTTATTAAGTTATTTCGAGATCCTATAATAGCTTTAAAAAATTTAACAAGAACTGCTCGAAAGAAAAAAAAAAAGAAGAAATAGATATCGATGGTAGAATGTAATAATAATAATAATAATAATAATAATAATAATGATGATGATGATGATGATGATGATGATGATGATGATGATGATGATGATGATGATGATGATAATAATAATAGTAATAATAATAATAATAATAATAATAATAATAATAATAATAATAATAATAATAATAATAATGATGATGGTGATGACGATGACGACAACGACGACGACGACGACGACAACAATGATGATGATGATGATGATGATGATGATGATGATGATGATGATGATGATGATGATGATGTTGATGATGATGATAACCACGATGACTATGACGAATATGACAATGAAAATACTGTCCCTTTAACTTACCCGTATAACGTGTTTGTCCAATAGATTATCCATCCACTCAATCACCGCCTCTATATGCGATTGTTGCTGTAGCAATGTCTTCATCTCCTCAAACACTGGGCGGATGATAGAAGAAGAGACAAGCAAGTGACCCTTGCGTCAAAATCATTTGATGTCGGAACGTTTTAGATGATGAAAAATGAATGGATTTTCATTTTCAGACAGAAATGAAATGCTTGTGGCAACATTTATTTGTGCGTCTATGTGGTCTTGTGGTATGACACTCGCTTTTGGATCGGAAGGTCCTGGGTTCGAGCCTCGCGCCCGGCGCATAGTTGAGTCCTTGGAAAAGGCTCTCTACTCACATTCTCTCACCTTGCTCAGGTGTAAAATGAGTAACTGGCCGTTAACAGCTTTGTCTTTGTCCGAAAAATTGTAATATCGCCTAACAGGCGTCATGTCCCGTCCAACATGTTAAATGTTGCTGTTGACCAGGGACCCCTTGTAAAGGGCTTTGAGCATATTTAGTTGATATTGCGCTATATAAAGCTCATTTTAAAAAAAGAGTTGGTTGGGGAAATATAAAGGAAATGACTGAGAGCATGACGAAGGACTGCTTAGAGAAGCGCTGGACAGAGAGAATTGTGGAAGAATCTGCAATCAAACTTTTAGGTAGGTACGAAGCAAGCACCGTACCGCTGAGCCACGCTTCCCTGGGTGCCGTAATTGATTGAAGGCGACGTGAACATAGATTGCAGGTCTGATAATGGGACATAATTTTGGGCTCGTTTTTTAACATTGTTGTAATGGAGAATGTTTTGTGTTTGTTTGAGAGTATTTCCATTACCACAGTGAGCCCATAGCAATCTGAGTTATCTGACTTGTAAATAACTATCTACACATGATGATAAAAATCATTCTTGATTTCTTGTGTTTGAAATTTCCAACTTGTTCCTCATGCTCGCTCCCAAGATCGCCCAGCGGTTGGTTGAGCGCTCGCTTCACAAGGAAAATGACGGATATCCCTCGTGAGTGCAGTCGAGATTTTTTGTCTAACTCCACTTTATTTCCACTTAGCAGTGATTGGGTAGCTGGCTTTGTTAGATCTCGTGGAAAGCACTTTGTGGATGGACTAGCGTCCTGCCCAAAAGTTAGCAAGCAACTGTTACAGTTCGTTTAGAGCTATAAAAACCAGGATGAACTGCGGTTCCATGGGCATTGCTGAACCGAGAGGCGCCAAAGAGAAACAAGAGGGAAGGATCGGGGTCGGGGTGGAAGTGAAAAGCAATAGGGAAGAAAAGTGTGATGTCAAAAAACTGGTTCCTATTTCATTGGAAGCGTAAAACCACTCTTTCGGAGGACTGGATACACACCTTGTGTAATTCATCTTCTGGTGTCAGAGTGGTAGCATCTTATTTTCTAGTCTAAATAAATGCTTGTCGTCAATAAATATCATCCGCCTTCGCTCTTTTACTTCCCGGAATCCTAAGAATTTGCGTATACATCCTGCTACTGAAATAGTTATGCCACCTTTTTATAACCCATTTATCATTAATACTCCGAAGAACTGGTTGTATACACACTCCCAAGGATTTAGGAACCAAGAGAGTAGAGGGTTCGATGTCACGATTTTCTTCCCTATTAAAGTCCTACCTAAGAACCTCTTCGAGTAAAGGGGAGTAAATCAGTCTGGAATATATCATAATAATTTGAAACAAGATTTAGGCCCGTCGCAGTGTCGTCGTTCAGAGGTGTGATGAGAGCATTAGCGTCAGAATTTATCCGTGTTTTTGTGTGCCAAATTGGCAGATTTGATAACTGGAGAAGATGAAGAGAGGAGGAGGAAGAAGAAGAAGAAGAAGAAGAAGAAGAAGAAGAAGAAGAAGAAGAAGAAGAAGAAGAGGAAGAGGAAGAAGAAGTAGTAGTAGTAGCAGCAGCAGCAGCAGCAGCAGCAGTAGTAGTAGTAGTAGTAGTAGTAGTAGTAGTAGTAGTAGTAATAGTATTAGTAGTAGTAGAAGTAGTCGTAGTTGTTGTTGTTGTGGTAGTAGTAGTAGTAGTAGTGGTAGTAGTAGTAGTAGTAGTAGTAGTAGTAGTAGTAGTAGAAGAAGAAGAAGAAGAAGAAGAAGAAGAAGAAGAAGAAGAAGAAGAAGAAGAAGAAGAAGAAGAAGAAGATATTGCATTTAGAATCATCTAAATATAGCTCTTTGCTTTATATCTTCGAGAGTCACGCGTACAAAAGTACAAATCATATAATATCTTGACTTACCTGCCGTGATTGTCTTTTCCCGTACAATGTCAGGACTACCTAGTGGAAACCTGGTCTGGGCACAAATTTGTGTAAAATCCAACATATTGAGGTCTTTAACAGCTTGGCTGGTTACATCAGAGTTGGTCAGGTGGGAACGAGCTGTCTATGACAAAGTGATAGAGAAAAGTATTATCATCATCATCATCATCATCATTATTATCATCATCATCATCATCATCATCATTATCATCATCATCATAATCATCATTATCATCATCATCATGATAATAATAATCATCATCATCATCATCGTCATAATCAACAACAACGCCAACACCACCACCACCAACACGACCAACAACAACACCAACACCAACACCACCACCACACTTAAAACAACAACACCAACGACAACACCAACACCACCACCACCACCACCACCAACACCAACAACAACACCAACACCACCACCACCAACAACACCAACAACAACACCAACACCAACACCAACACCACCACCACACCAAAAACAACAACACCAACACCACCAACACCAACAACAACACCAACACCAACACCAACACCACACCAAAAACAACAACAACAACACCCACACCACCACCACCACCACCACCAACACCAACAACAACACCAACACCACCACCACCACCAACACCAACAACAACACCAACACCACCACCACACCAAAAACAACAACAACAACACCAACACCACCAACGCCACCAACAACAACACCACCAACCAATCATACATACCACAAACCAACACTTACTTGTGCCATCCTTACAAATCCAAGTTGCCTTTTGATGCACCTCAGAAAACATTTCACAGCTGAAAATGTTAATATAGATAAATATAATCTTATCAAAGACAAAAGGCCACTAAATATAAATAGTATGCGCTTGGCTGAGAAGCTCACAGAATTGCCATCCGGAAGTATAACGGACCAACACACAAAACTCTGTGTAACCATGAACTTTTATAGTATGGTTCATACAGTTTAATGAGAATTACTCATAACCGTGGATGGTAAAAATCAATAACTAAGACATGAGTGACGTCATATTCTTCTATCTATAGATAATATGAAGTTGACGTCACTCAGGTCTTTGTTATTGCTTTTTGCCATCCGCGTTTATGAGTAATTATCACTAAACTGTATTAACCAGACTAAAAACGTTCAAGGTTACAAAAAGTTTTGTGTATTGCTCCGTTATACTTCCGGATGTCAATGTTGTGAGCTTCCTAACCAAGCGCATACAATCTACAAGTTAACATTTTCACTACGAGTGGAATCTATGGATGCTATGCACTTAGTTAAAAGACTTACGACATCAGGCCAGCCGATATAATGTACCAACATACAAAACTACGTGTGACCTTAAACGTTTATAGTCTAATTGATAGAGTTTAGTGAGAACTGATCATTAAAATGGCTGTCTAAAAACAAAAAGATGTGTGACTTCAATCTCGTTCCTTCTATAAAGAATGAAAAGGGACGTGACATGAACAAAACAAGTTTGTCAGACCGTAGCCATCGCGAAGTTATAGCCTGACACTGAAACCCAAAATGACTGGCATTTTGACGTCATTATTTGGTTTTTGCACCGCCTAGTGAGTTGTCGTTAGTAGAGCTCATGAACTGTTGAATACGACTCACGATTTGTTTTCTTTTGTGGCCAAAGACTGGAATTTTGACGTCATTTTTTGGTCAGTGTCAGGCTATAATCTAACGATGGCTACGGTCAGAGTCATGAGGCCGATGTAGTCGGAGTTTATCCTGGTTTCTATAGCATGAAACGGACAATAGTACTCTCTTGCTACCTTTGGATAAGACGTTAGTCTATCATAACGTACTTTCTGTCAGATCTAAAGACCCATCTACTCAATTACTGATAGATGGACAGAAGGGTTGGAAAAAGAAACCCTTCAACTTCACCCGGATACGAACTCGGACGCTTTGCGTCTGAAGTCAGTGCTCTACCAACGTATCTATAGATAGTATGCTCTTGGCTAAGAAGCTCATAACATTGCCATCCGGAAGTGAAAAGGACCAACACACAAAACTATATGTAACCTCAAACGCTTATAGTCTGGTTAATACAGTTGAGTGAGAAGTACTCATAAACGCGGATGGCAAAAAATAATAACAAAGACTCTAGTGACGTCAACTTCATTCTATCTATTGGAACCCTCAAACCCCCCCCCCCCCCTAATGTGAAATGAGTGCTATACCAACTGATCTATCAGGACCCCCAATTTGGATGCGAGAAACTGATGGAAAATGTTTATATCTTAACACAAATTTTATGAATAAAGTTTTAAAATCTATTGTAACAAATCGTGTTCACCCCGACGTATATATAGAATGAAGATGACGTCACTCAGGTCTTTGTTTTTGCTTTTTGCCATCCGCGTTTGTGAGTAATTCTCACTTAACTGTATTAACCTGACTATAAACGTTCATGGATACACACAGTTTTGTGTGTTGGCCAGTTATACTTCCGGATGGCAATGTTATGAGCTTCTTAGCCAAGCGCATACTATCTATAACAAAGCTGTGATACAAAGCTGCTAGAAGCTGTGGACTGTATAAAGTTATAAACACAAACGAATGTAACAGCTTCAAAAAAAAAAAAAAAGAAGAAAAAAAGAAGAAGAACAAAATACCAAACACGGAACGTTTCGGGCTCAAAATCATGGGCTTTTTCAACCAACAACAACAACAACAACTACAACAACAAAAACAACAAAAAAAATAAATAGATAAAAACAATGAAACATAAATGCATTATTAGTAATATGCTTGTGATTTATGTTTATATTTTTTGTTGTTGGCTGAAGAAATTTTTTGAGCCCGAAACGTTCTTTGTTTTGGTATTTTCTTCATTTTTGGAGGCCGTTATATTCATTATTGTTTATTACTGTTAACACCGATTTTAGATGACTGTTCACGTAATCTTCTTACCTTTCTCTTTGATCTCTTTCACGCTTTCCGGAATAAAATCGTCCAAGGAGTTTTGAATCCATTTAGGAAGACTTCTCAAAAATAGTCTCAAATCAGATGAAAGACTGAAATAATAATGATAATAATTTGGCAAAGGAAAAATATTGTTTCAAAAAATTACACCAGATCGTTTGTTTAATTAGATAAAAAAAAGCAAAAATAAAAAAAAAGATTGAAAAAAATTCAACCAAAAAAAAAAACAAAAACAAACAAACAAAAAAAAAACAAACAACCAAAAAAAAACCAAACAAACAAACAAAACAACCAAAAAAAAAAAAAAAAAACAAAACCCAACAAAAAGACAAAAACAAAAAAAATTTACAAAGGAAAAAAATTACAAATATAGAAGAATAAGGCAATAGTGTAATTTAAATTCTTTCTAACTAGTATCAATTTGACACGATTGGGTTGCATACAAATCGACGTGGCCATATTTGCAGGTCTGATAAACGTGCTCAAATATGGGCTTGTAATGGATAATCTTTTACGTTGGTTTTGAGCGAGTTTGAGAGCATTTCCATAACAATAATGAGCCCATAACAATTTGAGTTATCAGACCTTGAAATTAGTAGACGTTGATGCAAATGGTTACGTAACTAAAACTATCAACATTAGTTAACACTAGAATATAAATACCACGACAGCGAGCATGAAAATAAAGGTGGCTGGCGACTTTGACCACACAGCAAAACCAAGAGCTTATTGCGTTTTTCAGAATGACAGGTAGCATACACACTTCTAAGGATTTAGGAACCAGGAAAGTAGAAGGTGCTCGTGACGTCACGACTTTTCTTTCCTATTGACAGCTCCGTTCTCACCCGGTTAGCCACATTGATTTCTCAAAGCATATTCTGGTTGCTAAGACAACGTTATAGCATCCACACCAATCCACATGTGTCATCTGTCTGGAGAGCCTTATTTTGTGGTCGGACCTCGACAGCTGATGATTCGAAGATTAACGTGTCACTACTGGCTGTCAGTGACGTGTATTTGATAGGCTGACGGGAAGGAGTGACTGACGCTGAAGAGGCGGGTAGATAAATGTTATTTGATTGGGGAGACAGGCTATTGTGGAGATTGGGTCGGTTGTGTTTACATAATAATGATAATGATAAAACAATGATGATGAGAGTAATGACAATGATATTAATAATAATAATAATAATAATAATAATAATAATAATAATAATAATAATAATAATAATAATAATAAAACAATGATGATGAGAGTAATAACAATGATATTATTATTAATAATAATAATAATAATAATAATAATAATAATAATAATAATAATAATAATAATAATAATAATAATAATGATAAAAATGATATTAATGATGATGATGATGATGATGATGATGATGATGATGATGATGATAATATTAATAAAACTAGGCAATATTATGTGACTTATTATTATTAACATGATCATCATCATCATCATCATCACCATCATCATCTTCATCATCATCATCATCATCATCATCATCACCATCATCATCTTCATCATCATCATCATCATCATCACCATCATCATCTTCATCATCAACATCATCATCATCATCATCATCATCATCATCATCATCATCATCACCATCATCATCTTCATCATCATCATCTTCATCATCATCATCATCATCATCATCATCATCATCATCATTATCATCATCATCATCATTATCATTCGTATCATTAGTCTTAAACTTCCCGGTTCCGAAATAAACAGTCGTGTAAAACACTCGAGTCACTATACTATTCTGAAATTTTAAAAACAAAAAGTAAATAAAAGCAAAAAACAAAAAACAAAAACAAAACAAAAAATGTCAGCGATGTGCACATATTTGCAGGTCTTATAACCGAGCGGAAATCTTGGGCTTGGTTTAACATTGTTGTCATGGACAATATCAAACGTTCGTTTGAGAGTATTTCCATTACAATTTCCATAACAATTTGGGTTGGGTTATCAGACCTGCAAATAAGCACACGTCGTGTCAGACCGTACCTGTCTGGAAAATCTTGGATGGAGTTTGGAACTAAGACGTCAAGGAGGACCTGAGATAGAAATACGATGGGGGGGGGGGGGGGGTTGATGGATGTGATATATGGGATTTTGCCCAAAGTCGTTGTCGTCACATTCATCACAAAAATACTCCAAAACTAAGTTATTTAGATTAATAAAGATGTAAAAGTCGTTTTAATCAGTTTGTTCTCAAAGCTGACGGTCTAGCATAAAACAGGGTTGCCAATTCATGAGGCAAACAAATGTTTACTGAACTTTTACGCAAACAAATTGCCCGACTTTTTTCAGAGTTGCTGAACTCCTGTAAAAGACGTGTATTCCTTTTTTTTCTCCGTTTAGCAGGTGATTGGAAAATATACTGAGGGTTTATAACACACTTCTTCTTCTTCTTCTTCCTCTTCTTCTTCTTTTTCTTCTTCTTCTTCTTCTTCTTTCAGCTTATCCCGAATTTGGCAGGGTTGCCATAATGAATGCCACATCTCCATGCATTTCGGTTCAGAGCATCATCTTCCTCCAGGCCCAGTTCTTTCATATCATCCTTTACATTATCCAACCATCTTGTCTTTGGTGCGAATCCTTTTTCCTCTTTTCCGCCAATTGTGAGTCCAATACTTTCCTTCCCACGTACTCCCTCTCTCGTCTCTACATGAACGAACCATTTCAATCTATCTTCTCTCATCTTTATTGATACATTCTCCACTTCAGTCAAGCTTCAAATTCGTTCATTTCTCACTTTATCTTTTCTTGTCCAGCCAAGTGACCATCTCAACATCTTCATTATTGCACCTCAACTTCCTTATCTTGCTTCTTTGTTATAGCTGCTGTCTCTAGTCCATATAACATTGCTGGTCTTACAACAGATGTATTACATTTTCCCCTACTAAATTCCGTATACGGAAAATTAGCAATCTTGATAAAAACCATAGTACTTATAGACTTTTCTAGTGCAGAAAAAGTATGGACGCAGTTGATAATTCGTCCACAATTCTTTGAACCTTTGAGAAAGTATTTGTTCTATTGGCAGTGAATTGTCAGTTTCTGGCTGATTTTTCATTATTCAACCCAGATTAACTAATGACAATGAAACGTCCATGATTTTTAAATTGTTACGGACATGATAAATACCTATTTGCGGGATGGATCACAAAAATCATGATATAGTTGTGATGAATTTTGATGTTGATGATGATGATGGTGATGATGATGATGATGGTGATGATGATGATGATAATGATGGTGATGATAATGACGACAACTCGATGTTGATGGTGATTGAGAGGATATTGATCTTAATGATGATAATGGTCCTACAAATAAAATGTTGATAATGATTGTAATCTAATCACAAGAGAGAGAGAGAGAGAGAGAGAGAGAGAGAGAGAGAGAGAGAGAGAGAGAGAGAGAGTGAGAGAGCGAGAGAGTGAGAGGTTGAGATATGCATTGACCGATAGAAGAATTAAACGTTAAAAAAAAGTAAAAATAGTAGTAAACTCTCCTATGAGTATTAGGCATCCTTCCGTCTCAAGAGACGATGGTTTGCGCCCTGTATGGCTTTAGTCTCATCAGTCTTGTTGAGAGCAACGACGGGTGTGACTCAGCAGACCAATCCTTGCATGGCAGTCTCTACCACAGTTGTTGCACACGTAGTTTGACTGTGTGTTTGGTATTAGGATCTGCTGCCTCTCTTTCCTCCTTGCTCTCCTCTCCTCAAACTTCATCTTTCTCATCTCCTCACCCCTCTTCACTCCCTCCATCACCGCATATCTCCAGCCGCTGCGGTCGTCAGCAAGCGACTCCCAGGTGTTTGAGTCGATGCCTGTCAATTTCATGTCTAGTTTGCAGACATCATAGAAGCGCAGAGCTGGACGGCCAGTTGGTCGCCGTCCAGAAGCTAGTTCACCGTACATGATGTCTTTGGGTATGCGTCCATCGTCCATCCTGTGTACGTGACCAAGCCATCGCAAACGTCGCTGGCAGAGCATGAGATGCATACTGAGGGAGTTCGCTCTTTCTAGCACTGCATTGTTAGTGAGTCTGTCCTGCCACCTGATGCCGAGAATTCGTCGTAGACAGCGAATGTGGAAGTTTTCCAGGCGGTTCTCCTGTCTGGCATATGTTGTCAAGGATTCACTGCCATACAGTAGGTTACTGAGTACACATGCCTGGTATACTCTGAGTTTGGTGTTCAAAGTGAGTTGGTTGTTGGTCCACACTCTCTTGCTCAGTTGTACCATGACAGCGGCAGCTTTTAGCGATGCGCTTGTCTAATTCTGCATCAAGTGAGAGGTTGCTGGTGATGGTTTTGCCCAGGTATGTGAAGTGATCAGTGACTTCTAGCTCCTCGTTGTCAATGTAAATTGCTGGTATAGAGGGGGCATCCTGACATATTACATTTGTTTTCTTGATGCTGATCGTCAGCCCAAATTCCCTGCATGCGTGGGAAAACCTGTCCATCAGCCGCTGAAGGTCTTCCTCGGTATGCGCGCATATAGCTGCATCATCTACAAATAGCATTTCCCTTATAAGGACTGTGCGGACCTTGGTCTTTGCTCTCAGCCGTGCCAGATTGAACAGCTTCCCATCACTTCTGGTGTGGAAGTGGACTCCTTCTGGGGACTTTTTGAATGCAAACTTCAGCAGTAAGGAGAAAAATATACCAAAGTCGGTGCGAGGACACAGCCTTGTTTCACGCCGCTGCGCATGGGGAAGGGTTCAGAGGCTCCATCTCGTAGCTGATGGTGCCCTTCATGTTGTTGTGGAAGGAGGCAATGATGCTAAGCTGCTGAGGAGGACAGCCAATCTTCTTTAGCAGCTGGAAAAGGCCCTTCCTGCTCACAAGGTCAAATGCCTTTGTCAGGTCAATAAATGCAATGTAGAGGGGCATCTGCTGTTCTCTGCATTTATCCTGAAGTTGACGTACTGAGATGATCATGTCCACTGTCGACCTCTTGGCTCTCAAGCCACACTGCGACTCTGGGTAGATACGTTCGGCGAGAACGCAGTCGAGCGAGGACAACGCGCGCAAAGACTTTACCCACAATGCTCAGTAGAGAGATTCCCCTATAGTTATTACAGTCACTACGGTCTCCCTTGTTTTTTGTAGAGGGTGATAATGTTGGCACCGCGCATATCCTGGGGTACCTTGCCTTCTCTCCAGCAAAGACACAGGAGTTTATGGAGTGGTTCCAAGAGGGCTGGCTTTCCACATTTGATGATTTCGGGTGGAATGCTGTCGTCACCGGGTGCTCTGCCACAGGCCAGAGCATCGATTGTTTGCTGAGCTCCTCCATAATTGGTTCTGCGTCTAGTTCTTCCAGTACTGGCAGTTCTTCAATTGCGTCTAACGCTTTTTGGGTGACAGAGTTTTCTCTGGCGTAGAGTTCCAAGTAGTGCTCTACCCATCTTCCCATCTGCTTGTCCTTATCTGTGATGACTTCCCCTGTCTTTGATTTAATAGGCGCAGTTTTCTTTTTAGATTTGCCTGTCGCCTGTTTGGTGCCCTCATACGTGACCCTTATGTTGCCACTGTCAGACGCTTGCTGGATGTTGTCCGACAACTGAAGCCAGTAGTCTGCTATGAGATTTACTGAATAATTAACATAACAAAGTGGATTACCCGACATACCTTGTACAATATAGAGTCACAGATGGCGATGACGTCAATCGTGACCGGAAGCTGCAAAACGTCTACAAGATGTTGTGGATATCCTTGCCAAAAGTGAAGCAGAAGATTTTGTATCTATGGAAAGTAATGATTAGTATTACGTTAAAGTTCTATGGAAAGTAATGATTAGTACCCCGTTAAAATTCTATGGAAAGTAATGATTAGTACTCTGTTAAAGTTCTATGGAAAGTAATGATTAGTACCCGTTAAAGTTCTGTGGAAAGTAATGATTTGTACTCCATTAAAGTTATATGGAAAGTAATGATTTGTACTCCGTTAAAATTCTATGGAAAGTAATGATTAGTACTCCGTTAAAGTTCTATGGAAAGTAATGATTAGTACCCCGTTAAAGTTCTATGGAAAGTAATGATTAGTACTCCATTAAAGTTATATGGAAAGTAATGATTAGTACTCCGTTAAAGTTCTATGGAAAGTAATGATTAGTACTCCATTAAAGTTATATGGAAAGTAATGATTAGTACTCCGTTTAAGCTCCATTGAAAGTAATGAGTAGTACTCCATTAAAGTTCAATGGAAAGTAATGATTTGTACTCCGTTAAAGTTTTATGGAAAGTAATGATAATGTGTACTCCTTTGAAGATCAAGTAACAAATTAGAGAGCGGGCACTGACGTAAGATAAAAAAAAAATCCGAAGCAAATGTGTATAAAACAGTGCTAGAAAAATTAATAAAAAAAGAAAATACAAGGAAAAAAACCCAAAATAAAATACATCATCCCGTCGAGACAGATTTGGGGGGGGGGGGATGATTCTGTCTTGCATTTTGTCTCTCTGCTTGGTCTTGCATTGTTTCATACACATTTTTATAGATTTTTATCCGTTTGAAGTTGCAATATTAAAAACAAACCAAAATAATAAAAAAATAAATAATAGTCTAGAGAATTTATATAGCGCAATATCCACTAAACGTCTCAAAGCGTTTTACAAGGGGTCCCTGGCCAACAGCAACACGTTAACATATAGAATGAGACATGAAGCCAGAGACAACGCTGTTAACGGCTAGGTAATCATTTTACACATGAGTACGGTGAGAGAATGTGAGTAAAGGGCCTTTTCCAAGTACTCAACTATGCGCCGAGCGAGGCTCGAACCCATGAACGTCCGATCCAAAAGCGAGTGTCATACGACAATATTATGTGCACATTTTTACAGGTCTGATAACGGAACGCCATTCTGGGCTTGTTTTAACATTGTTATAATGGAGAGTATTTTTCGTTGATTTGAAAGTGTGTATTTCCTCATTACAATTGTAAGCCTATACATTTCTGGTTATCAGACCTAGGAATAAATATACGTCGGTATCATATCTAAACAAGTAAAATCTTAAAACACTATAGAATAGAGAACAAAAATGTGGTGTCAAAATACTGGTTCCAATCTCATTGGAAGTGTAAACCCACTCTTTTGGAGGGTTGGATACATACCTTGTGAAATTGATTTTCTGGTTTCAGAGTGATGGTATCATATTTTCATGACATCATGATGATGATGATGATGATGATGATGATGATGATGATGGTGATGATGATGATGATGATGATGATGATGATGATGATGATGATGATGATGATGATGATGATGATGACGATGATGATGATAATGATGATAATGATGATGATGGCGATGATGATGATGATGATGATGGTGATGATGATGATGATGATGATGATGATGATGATGATGATGATGATGATGATGATGATAATGATGATAATGATGATGATGGCGATGATGATGATGGTGATGATGATGATGATGATGATGATGATGATGATGATGATGATGATGATGATGATGATGATGATGATGATGATGCTGAGGATGATGATGATGATGATGATGATGACATGATGATGATGATGACGATGATGGTGGTGATGACACGATGATGATAATACGAATAACGATAATAAAAATACGTTATACACTTTTATCATACTATATCTCACTCACCTCATCAAAGTTGGCAGTGATAACAGTGTCTAGAATTCTCTGCGAGTGTGTACGATACATCATAATGAATGTTTCCATCTGGGCATAAAGACAAAATGTTAGAAAAATCGGATATAAATAACAAAACACTTTCTTGGGAGAGCTGAAAAATGGAATCAAACTCATATACCCATAACACCCGTGCCTTCTGAATTAATTCTCTCCATTTCAATAAAACTGATACTTATTAAAGCGCTAGAAGCTGTGGACTGTAAAAGTAGTAAACAAATATGAATATAACAGCTTAAAAATACCAGACACGGAACGTTTCGGGCATAAAACTCTTCTTCAGCCAACAACGGCTATGTGGTCTAGTGCTATGACACTTGCTTTCGGATCGGAAGGTCCTGATTTGGAGCCTCGCTTTACTCTCTACTCACATTCTCTCACCATACTCAGGTGTAAAATGAGTACCTGGCCGTTAACAGACATGTCTCTGTCAGAAAAAAATTGTAATATCGCCTAACAGGCGTCATGTCTCATTCTACATGTTACGTGTTGCTGTTGGTCATAACGCTTTGAGCACGTTTAGTGGATATTGCGCTATATAAAAGCTCAAGCTCAAGTTTAAAATACTAAATACAGAACGTTTCGTGCTCAAAACCCTTCTTCAGCAAACGAAAAAAAAAGAAAGAAAGACACAACAACATTACTAAATTCAAAGATCGGCCACAGAGAAATTTTAGAACCACATCTCTGAAATTTGAGAGTAAAAAATCGAATTATGGAGGAGTACTGCAGTTGGTGATTTGTATTGTTTAAAATTGAAACCGAAAATGTGCACAAAAACATAAAGATCTGAAAAATTATTGTTTTGTTTATTTGTTTTGTTTTTAAGGGATTTACGGCCCCTTGCGATATATTTAGGCCATATCAGCTTCAGTCAAAAGGTAGAAAATGGAATAGTCAAAAAAATTCGAGAAGTACGATTAAAACAAAGAGAAAAAGTTTTGAAATAAAGGGGGAATAGTCTCATCCAGACACCAGCACATGATCCCACTAAGAGGAATACACTCAAATGTTTACAGGATACATCCAAAACAGAATTCATAACTAAAAACACATAACAGAGAGATGATTTACATTGAAATAATTATCACCTCTCGAAACTAATACTAAACATTTGACTGTCTCTCTTCAAGCTATGGATTCCAGCAAGGGTCAGTACAACCCCAAGCAATCCCATTATAGACAAAGACAGAAAGCAGCTCGGAAAACAAATATAAGGGGATAGAAGACAGCAAGTAACCTCCTGCGCACAATGAGAGGTCAAACGACCCACCCAAGAAAAAGTGTGTATGAAAAGTGCCAGTCAAAGCACGAATGAAAAATACAAGGAAAAAAAAACATCCCAAAAGTTAAATCCGCCTCGACTGAGAATTGAACCTCAGATCTCCTGATTACCGATCAGATTAGCTGACGAAACCAGTGCCGGTTCCCTAATTTGTCGCAATAACAAAAGTCTACCATATATTTGCTGCTAAATCGTGCATCCATTCACTTCCACGTTATGAATACCAATTATACACACATATTTATTATAAATCTGAACAAGTTAAAACCCTTAAGAAGAGTATACTGCCATACTATGGAAAAACACATTCAAAAACTTGGCCAGAAAACTCGTCCTTCAAATATCGATCGATTTAAATGACTCTCGTCTTGGCAAAAACTTGCCAGTCCCAGGTTTGAGAGTTTTTGCCAAGACGAGAGTCATTTAAATCGATTGATATTTAAAGGACGAGTTTTCTGGCCAAATTTTTAATTATGTGTTTTCCAGAGTACCGCAGTATAGGCATTAAATCAATCCCAAATATCGGGTAACCTCTGTAGTGAAATGGTAGCACATCTGACCAGTAATTAGGTCCCAGGTTCGATCCTCTGTCAAGAAAGGCTATTGTTTTGGGATTTTTCCCTTGTATTTTTCTATTCTTGCTTTGTCTGGTATTGTTTCATACACACTTTTCAGATCTTTATCTTACACCAGTGCCTGCTCCCCCTAATCTACACACGTACGTATCTATTCGGGATTTTGTTGAAATGTGTACCGTAGCTGTCATTTTTTTACACCGTATTGTTACTCACCCAGTTAATCTTTGGTCATAGTTGGCTTTTGTTTTGCGTCAATAATTTGGTTAATTTATCATTTAACTCTCTCCTTATCAACCATTTTCAGGATTTTCCCCAAAACTTCACACCCAACTAACACAAAAATAGATTTTTATCACTCTGACAAAATAGCAGTAAAGTTCTTGCCATACATTATTTCTTTAGTAAAACACGCTCTACAACACACTGTTCATTTTCTTTAAATTTTATGATGTACAAAGTAAATTTGAATAAGAAAAATGTTGATTGTATCGTAACGAATATGACGATTTTCCTATAGTTGGTTAAATTGAGTTACAGCAATTTTACAGGATGCAATTTTAATTGTTCCACTGTGTAGGCTACCTACCTTTTCTGTGGTTGCCTCGTCAGGTAGAATAAGATTTCTGGCATTTGGAAAGTCTGGTAGAAGAGTGCCAGTCTTGGAGCTCAGGGAATATTTCCTGGTACTACCCTGGGGTAAATAATTACGGTTAAAGCCAATTATTTGTGGAAGAGACATTATTTTTATAGAATTGCTGAAGAGGAGATATGTGATTGCGGTTGTTATAAGGAATATTGTTTGTTTATTTGCTATTACAACGACTAAACTAAACTTACAACAAGAACAAAGCAACAACATCAACAACAATATCAACAGCGAATACTTCTAGTACTACTTCTACTACTTTTTCTACCACTACTACTACTACTACTACTACTACTACTACTACTACTACTACTACTACTACTACTACTACTACTACTACTACTACTACTACTACTACTACTACTACTACTACTACTACTACTACTACTACGAGAACTACTACTATTACTACTACTACTACTACTACTACTACTACTACTACTACTACTACTAGAACTACTACTACTACTACTACTACTACTACTACTACTACTACTACTACTACTACTACTAGAACTACTACTAGAACTACTACTACTACTACTACTACTACTACTACTACTACTACTACTACTACTACTAGAACTACTACTAGAACTACTACTACTACTACTACTACTACTACTACTACTATTATTATTACGACTACTACTACTACTACTACTACTACTACTACTACTACTACTACTACTACTACTACTACTAGAACTACTATTACTACTACTACTACTACTACTACTACTACTACTACTACTACTACTACAACTACTACTACTACTACTACTACAACTACTACTACTACTACTACTACTACTACTACTACTACTACTACTACTACTACTACTACTAGAACTACTACTAGAACAACAACTACTACTACTACTACTACTACTACTACTACTACTACTACTACTACTACTACTACTACTACTACTACTACTAATACTACTACTACCCCCGCCACACCACCATCATGACCATAGGCATTCCATGAAAACTTTACCTCGGTCTTTATTTTAGTACCCGAAAATCTGAGGAAAGAGAAAATACGGGACACCGATAAAGCAAAAGCCATGCTATTGAAGAATTAGAAATCAAGATATTCAATCTGATAAATTTCGAACCCCTCCCCCCCCCCCCCCCCCAACATTTAGTGATAAAGATAAGATACTATAAAATACCCCCCCCCCCCCCAAAAAAAAGAGCTTTTATATAGGGCAATATCCACTAAACATGCTCAAACCCTTGTAAAAAGGGTTCCCTGACCAATAGCAACACTTAACGTGTAAAACGAGACATGACGCCTGTTAGGCGATATTACAATATGTTTTTCCGACAGAGACACCGCTGTTAATGCCCAAGTACTCTGAGTACAGTGAGAGAATGTGAGTAAAGCGTCTTTGTCAAGGACTCAACTATGCGCTAAACAAGGCTCGAACCCAGGACCTTTCGATCCGAAAGCGGGTGTCATACTTCATTTCATCATCCTCCTCTAGTGTAAAATGAGTACCTGGCCCGTAAAACCTACAATGACTTGAATAGATCTATCAAGACGGGACAGCGTGGCTCAGCTCAGCGGTACGGTCTTTGCTTCGTACCCAAAAGGTACCGAGTTCGAATGCCATACCCACTGCGCTGTGTGGCATTGAGCAAGTCACTCCGCCCTAGCTCAATTCGCGGCGCTGCTCTGCACTGCGGTGGATGCCTGGGTTAATATAGTTTTTCCCTTGGAATAGAACCCAGAGACAAATTTCCTCTATGGGATGAATAAAGGAAATTTTGATTATTTATTATTATTTTTTAAATTCCTCATTCTACTCTAGTATAAAATGAGTATACCTGGCCCGTAAAACCTACAATGATTTAAATAGATAAAATATCAAGATTTTAAAGGTGATTGAAATTCACGTGAGTACATAAACTAGAGCTTTTTAAAAAAAACTAGAGCTTTTATATAGCGCAATATCCAATAAAATGTACTCAAAGCGCTTTACAAATGGTCCCTGGCCAATAGCAACGAGTAACATGTAGAACGAAACATGACGCCTGTTAGGCGATATTACAATTTTTTTCCGACAGAGACTATGCTGTTGACGGCCGGTTACTCATTTTACACCTGAGTACGGTGAGAGAATGTAAGAAAAGAGACTTTTCCAAGGACCCAACTATGCGGCGAGCGAAGAGGCTCGAACCCATGAAACTTCCGATCCGAAAAAGAGTGTCATACCACAAGACCACATAGCCACACATAGTCTTCCCTTGGAATAGACCCTAGAGGCAAATTTCCCCTATGGGATGAATAAAGGGAATTTTATTTTTGTTTTATTTATTTTAACAAAATGTAATTTCCTCATTCTACTCTAGTGTAAAATGAGTACCCGGCCTGTAAAGCATACAATGATTTAAATAGATATATGTGTCAGTGCATGACATAATCAGTCGGAAGATGCAAATTTTGGATTAGCATTTTTTCCATTTTCTGAAAGAATATGCTCTCCAGAGAATTTTAATCTTTATTTGAAGTAAATCGGGTGATTTTTCATGAAGTTATGATCAGATGTATGGGAAAGGTATCCAGCAACTTTTCTCAAATTTCATATTTTTTTCAATTTGACTAGCTGTAAAAAAATTTAGAAGTGAAATTTAGCTTTGACATTTCCAGAAGATGTACGAACAGGGTTGATTTAATCATTTATGAGAAGAACTCAATTTTGATAAAAGGTGACCTCATAACTAAACCTGGCAATATCTCAGTTCAAACCTTTTCACCATCCGATTGATTAAGTTATTCACTGTAACATATCAAGATTTTAAAGGTGATTAGAATTCACGTGAGTACATACCGTGTGAGGCCTTTCCCTGTGTAGACGGATTGATAGTAAATAGAAGATTCTTTGATTCCAATGCCATAGTAGTGGTACCTGGATGTTTTGAAAATAACGTAGTAGTAATTGAGCTTTATATAGCGCAATATCCACTAAATGTGCTCAACGCGCTTTACAAGGGGTCTCTGGTCAACAGCAACATTTAACATGCAGGACGGGACATGACGCCTGTTAGGCGATATTACAATTATTCGGACAAAGACAACGCTGTTAACGGTCAGGTACTCATTTTACAACTGAGTACGGTGAGAGAATGTGAGTAAAGAACCTTTTCCAAGGACTCAACTATGCGCCGAGCGCGAGGCTCGAACCCAGGACCTTCTGATCCGAAAGCGAGTGTCATACCACTAGACCACACATAGCCGCACGTAGAAATAAATGATAACAACAATGAAACGGAATGGAAGCTCGAATTCAATTTACGAAGAAAGATGATGATGTAGACGTTTCGGCTTTTCCCTTTGTCAACAAAACACGATGAAATGAGACACTAAATAAACTCGAATCCTTTATAGAAAGAAAAAAAAAAACATTTGATAAATTTCTACTCCGAGCATAACAAGAGTAATGTTAAAAATTGACGTAGCTCGAAAATGCAGGTCTGATAACCGAACGCAGTTTTGGGCTTGATTGAACATTGTTGTATTGGAGAATATTTTGCGTTGGTTTGAGAGTATTTCCATTACAACAAGTAAACGCATTTTAAAGGTTGCCACCGACGTTCACTTATTTGCAGGTCTGATAACCCAATTCCTTATGAGCTCATTGTTGTTATGGAAATCTCAAATAATGACGCAAAATATTGTCCGTTACAAGAATGTCAAACTAGGCCCATAGTGGGTTCGGATGTCAGACCTGCTTATATGAACACGTCGCCTAATATGAATGCAAACTTTCAGATTTTAAGGATTTTCAGAGAGAAAAAAAAATCCCCGTTTATGCTGCCACTTATGAATGCTTCTTCCGCCTTGTGAAAAAATTAGCAGGCATTTAATCAGTTGAAGGTCATTTAAATCGATCGATATTTAAAGGACGAGTTTTCTGGGCAAATTTTGTTAAAATACGCGTCTTTCCAGAGTCGGGCAGTAAACTGATTTAACTCACTCAATCCTATAGATTTTTTGCTACTTTTCAAAATTGGAAAAATGTATTAAAAAAGAGCATGTACATAGATAGTTTTATTCAACTCCCATTAACATGTAAAAATTAAGAACATTAGCTTTGATACTACGCCTATAATTTGTCTCAGAAAAATGTAGTAAATAGGCATGAGGCAAAAGTAACCCGGGTAAACTACGGATATAG
>NC_088367.1:31600908-31620908 GCF_034508935.2 Berghia stephanieae | reverse complement strand
TATTTGGTTGTCAAACACCCCGCACAATATTGTATTTGATATACTTGTGAGGTCTCCGTGCACATACGTCGTATTTACGTCACTCAGCTCCTTGTTATTGTTTTTAGACAGCCATTTTTGATGATTAAATCTCACTAAATAGGATTCAATAGGCTGATGTCACGTCCACCCAGCAACCAGCAGAGTGGTTCTAAACACAGAAAATCGGTGCGTTTATTCTTTATGCTGGCTATAATTTTTTCACATGTCATGTGATCAGAATGTATAAAAGTCCAAACATGATCAGATTTATAATGTTTTTCTCCTCTGGATACACTTTAATTCTCGTCGGAGAGGTATTTCATAAGGGCGGTGTTGGAGATAAATGGGTCCGCCATTGTTCCGATAGTTTGGATCCAGTCGCTCTGCGTCATTACGAGGGAAGTGACGTCACGACTGTTGAACCCTATTATATCAAACTATTGATGCTTTGCGTTTATAAAAAATAACTCACAACATCCGCCAGCCGGATATAACGTACTGCAATGTGTAAATTTACCACGATTTTGTAGTTGAGATAAATTTTGCAGGCCTGTATGGCCATCGTAAGAGCTATGTTGAACATGTTCCACTCAGTCCTTACAATACAATGGCCATACAGGCATGAAACGATGTAGACTATAATATCGTGATTAATATCTTAACAATATATATCTTCTATCTATCTATCTATCTATCTATCTATCTACCTATTTATCTATCTGTCTATCGACATATCCACCTATCTATCTATCTCTCTATTTATCTATCTACCTATCCAAATATCTATCTATTTATCTATCTGTCTATCTACCTATCCACCTATCAATCTATCTATCTATCTACCTATCCACATATCTATCTATCTATCCACCTATCTATCTATCTATCTATCTGTCTATCTATCTATCTATCTATCTATCTATCTATCTATCTATCTATCTATCTATCTATCTATCTATCTATATATCTATCTATCTACCTACCTACCTACCTATCCACATATCTATCTCTATCTATCTATCTATCTATCTATCTATCTATCTATCTATCTATCTATCTATCTATCTATCTATCTATCTATCTATCTATCTATCTATCTATCTATCTATCTATCTATCTATCTATCTATCTATCTATCTATCTATCTATCTATCTATCTATCTATCTATCTATCTATCTATCTGTCTGTCTGTCTATATTAATAAGTTCAAAATCGACAAAGGACCCAACCAGTTCATCTACAACAATTTAGCACCATTGAACAAACTCAGCAGATTCACGTATTGACACAAGACGCTGGGAGGGTGGGAAGGGAGATAAACAGATAAACGGGTGGGGATTTTTACCTCGCGTGTGGTGGAGTTATGCCGCTTTGTTTTAAGAATGAGTCGCACTCGCAATCTTTTGTTTGATTTAGCGCCCAATCTATCTGTGTCAACTGTCGACGTGTACAAACTCATGATATAACGTGGCTGATCCATACACAGCCTGTACAAATCAGGAACGAACCGTAGCCATCGTTAACTTATAGATAGTATGCACTTGGCTAAGGAGCTCACAACATTGCCATCCGGAAGTATAACGGATGATCACACAAAACTCTGTGTAACCATGAACGTTTATAGTCTGGTTAATACAGTTTGGTGAGAATTACTAATTAATTATTAAAGGCAAAAAGTCCAAAACAAATTGCCGACTTCATTGCTATTCTTGTCAAAGAGCATGTTGCGTTAGTTATTGTCTTGTGGTATGATACTCCCTTTCGGATCAGGAGGTCCTGGGTTCGAGCCTCGCTCGGCGCATAGTTGAGTCATTGGGAAAGGATCTTTACTCACATTCTCTCAGATGTACTCAGGCGTAAATTGAGTTCATGGCGTTAACAGCGTTGTCTCTGTCGGGATTTTAAAAAATGCAATATCGCCAAACATGTCTCGTTCTATATATGTTTCGTGTTGCTGTTGGTCAGGGACCCCTTGTGAAGCGCTTTGAGCACCTTTAGTGGATACTGCGCTATATAAATGCTCTAGGAGTGGTTGTTTTTTTTTTTTTTTGTTTTTTTTTTTTTTTTGGGGGGGGGGGGGGGGGGGGTTATTTCAAAAACCTTCTGTTACATCAACGAGCCAATAACTATCCATTTCTTAGACTTATAGATAGAGCAGGCTCGCATGGGTCGTATCTTCATAGCAAAACCAACCGACTGACCATTTGAGAGTGGTGACCATCTGAGATTCCCTGTTGCCTTGAGAGTCCTTGTCATCCGAAGTGCTCTTCTCTTGTCCGCCAGGAGTGTCATAGGTGTCGCTGTTATCGCCATGACGGGCGTCGTTAGGGACGCCAGGAGTGTCGACCTGCGAGTTCGGCCAATCTGCTGGAAAGAAAGAGTTTGATCAAAGAGATTATAATTTTTAAAAAAGAGCTTTAAGAGATAGTTCGAAGTTGACGTAACTCAGATCTTTGTTATTGCTTTTTGCCATCCGCGTTCTCACTAAACTGTATTAACCAGACTATAAACGTTCATGGTTACACACAGTTTTGTGTGTTGGTCCTTTTTACCAGATGGGCCAGATACTCATTTCACACCTAAGAGCGTTGAGAGAATGAGATTGTGATTAAAGAGCCTTTTCCAAGGACTCAACTATGTTCGAACCCAAAACCTTCCGAACCGAAAGCGAATGTCATACCACGAGACCAAATAACCGGAAGATAGTAGGTGTTTGTGACTCGTCACGTCAACCCGGTATAAGGGAGGCATTCCGAAAGCTCCCACACCCCCCAGTGTTCTTGTTTTTTTTTTAATGTTCTAGTAGAACATTATAAAAAAAGCCCCCCCCCCCCCCTCCCAAACCCCCTACTAGAACAAGAATACTGGGGATGTAGGAGCTTTCGGAAGGCCTCCCCGGTATATTGTCGGAATGTGCGACTATGTGGTCTTGTGATATAACACTCGCCTTCGGACCGGAAGTCCAGGGTTCTGGGAGGCGCAAAGTTTGAGTCCCACGAAAAGGGTATGTACTCACATTCTCTCACCATACTCAGGTGTAAAATGAATATTTGACCTTTAACAGCGTTGTTATTCTCGAGAAATAATTTGAAACCGCTCATAGTCATAGCAAGAGACATGGTATCTGTTGCTGTTGTCTACAGGCCCTTGCATAGCTCTTTGGTGGGCATTGCAGTGTATAACTGCTGAATCTTTTTCTTTTTTCTTTTTTTTTTTTTTGATAATGCAAAAATTATATTTTAAAGTTTTAAAGTCAAGGTGTTGAGAATTTGGAAATTCATGATATTTTCACTTATTATTATTATTATTATTATTATTATTATTATTATTATTATTATTATTATTATTATTATTATTATTATTATTATTATTATTATTATTATTACCATTATTATTATTTTATTATTATTATTATTATTATTATTATTATTATTATTATTATTATTATTATTATTATTATTATTTATTTTAATATTACTATTATTATTATTATTATTATTATTATTATTATTATTATTATTATTATTTATTATTATTATTATTATTATTATAATAATTATTATAATTATTATTATAATTATTATTATTATTATTATTATTATTATTATTATTATTATTATTATTATTATTATTATTAGTAGTAGTAGTAGTAGTAGTAGTAGTAGTAGTAGTAGTAGTAGTAGTAGTAGTAGTAATATTATTATTATTATTTCAATTGAGAAATATGGATAGATTATCAAACAAATCTCTTATGTCTATAGGGTTAATCAAGTGAGAGGAAAAAGAAAAAGAAGAAGAAGAAGAAGAAGAAGAAGAAGAAGAAGAAGAAGAAGAATTTCTTTGTTTGCTTCTATCGTGTTGTATTTCCATTCATGCAACCAAAGAAGGGCACGAATTGATTCACAATTACTTATTTGAACACCTTAAGTATTGACTCTTAGATATGTCTTTGTGACAATGAATTACATGACATCGTCAATATTGTTTATAAATAAGAATTGAGATTCGGTAACCGACGATGTTGCCAGTCTTAGTGACAGAAAAAAAGGGGGGGGGGGTGGATGTTAACCAGTTTATTGCCATTCTCTGGAAAAACATGCATTAAAAAATATTGATCGATTTAAATGAACTTCATCTTGGCAAAATTCTCCATTTTTTAAATACGTGTTTTTCTAGAGTACGACAGTTCCGTGGTTAAAGAAGCTGTTAAAGTTAATTTATAGAAGGAATCTAAAAATAGAAAATGTTATATACAGTTTAGCCTTGGACCGATTCAAAATCAACTTCATTTTAAATAACTGTGGGTATTGAATATGGTTACGTTAAGCGAGTTCAGAATATTCATACAAACAACCAACCAACCAAACAAACAAACAAAACAAAAATTAAACAAAAAACAAAAAAAAAAAAAAAAAAAAAAAACCCAATGCAAATCACACACAAAAAACTATACGAAAACATATTTATGAACTAAATTAAAATGAGCTTTTTTATATAGCGCAATATCCACTAAATGTGCTCAAAGCGCTTTACAAATGGTTCCTGACCAACACCAACATTTAACATGTAAGACGGGACATGATGCCTCTTAGGCGATATTACATTTTTTTCGGACAGAGACAACGCTGTTAACGGCCAGGTACTCATTTGACACCTGAGTACGGTGAGAGAATGTGAGTAAAGAACCTTCTCCAAGGACTCAACTATGCGCCGAGCGAGGCTCGAACCCAGGACCTTCCGATCCAAAATCGAGTGTCATACCACAAGACCACATAGCCGCACAACTAATATCTACATAATTCTCGTCATGAGATATTAGGGGATAAAAAACACAATGTGCAAAGTGCAAATTCTCGTCACAATGTTTTATTGCCCTTTATCACTTTCGCATCGATAACATTTTTCATAGTTTTCAAACCATCACTTATTGTTAATTTGACCAATTTCGATACATATCACGGCTTCAAATTATTAGATGTCTTAACACGCAAATAAGTGTCATCGTCAAAAATCGTAGTGCAAATTTCCTGTCAACATTCGTTTGATATGTCCACCTTTATACATTTAAGATTCTAAATTAAATAATCACTATACGAAATTCAAATAATATCCAATGTCATGATGCGTTATTCAAATGTTATGTTGGTAAGCTCCCTATCAATGGCATGGCATTGGAAGAGAGAGAGAGAGAAAGAGAGAGAGAGAGAGAGAGAGAGAGAGAGAGAGAGAGAGAGAGAGAGAGAGAGAGAGAGAGAGAAATAAGTAGGAGTGAAATTTCGGTTCAATGTTATAGTTATCATATAACGTTATAACAAGTGTAACTAAATGACAAATTGCCATATTTATGGACAATAAAGATCTATTATTATTATTATTATTATTATTATTATTATTATTATTATGATCCAATGAAACCAACTAAATTGAACGTCTAATCAACACAGCAAGACTTCACAACAACAACACCTTCATATGCTACATAATTTACTCTATGGCCCAAATTCCCAAACACTCTAGGGTTTAAATACACCACCACCGTCCAACGCAGCATCCGAACTAATTCTTTGGTATTTAAGAGCATGCCTTTTCACGGGGCATGTTTCTAATCACAACGTACCCATGGCATTCCAAATTCAGACTAATTCTCTGTAGGAACCATCATGTTGGTTACAGCAGCGCACGCAAAAGCTGTGTTACAATCATTGCTTTCAAGAATTCTGAGTAGTCCATTGATCGGCCGATTTGGTGTTTGGTGTATTATGTATGTATCACCAACCAACACCCTGGGGTCGTCACTGTTCAGAGATACGGGCGTCGCCATGTTGAAATGATCCACGCGTCTCCCTGGTAACGGCGTCGAGTTGCTGGACAGCGGGGTTTTTTCGGGTTATTTTTTTTTTTTTTTTTTGTTGAAGGGAAGGGAGAGAGAGAGAGAGAGAGAGAGAGAGAGAGAGAGAGAGAGAGAGAGAGAGAGAGAGAGGAGAGATAGAGAGAGAGAGAGAAAAGATTGAGGGAGAGAGGTGAAAGAAAGAAAGAAAGAAAGAGAGAGGGGGGCAATAGAGAGAGAAGGGGGGAAGAAAAAAAAACAAAAGAGAGAGAGAGAGAGAGAGAGAGAGAGAGAGAGAGAGAGAGAGAGAGAGAGAGAGAGAGAAATACACATGAAGTTGAGTATCCTTACCAATAAACACATTCAATACAATTTAATGGGTTTAAAAAAAAACACACAAAAAAAAAACAAACAAAAAAAAACAAAAAAACTTCAGGCCCTTTGACAACATCAGAAATATTGGGGTTTTTATTTCAGGTATGGGGTAACTATTTATACTAATAATTGCTTCACAATTATAAACCCTACAGTATTCTGTTTACAAGACCAAAGGTGACCTCTCGCATCAAAACGGTATTATGTCAGAATTATTATGATGGTGAAAATTAAATATATTTCCAGAAATATCCGACTTGCAATGACATTGTATGTTGTATTGAAGAGAATGAATATCGTGTATCTTAGAATGCTAAAGAGACAATCATTCAAAGTTTTGACCAACCAGTTACGTTTTAATTTGGCTTTTTAGCACCTGGTTCATCCGGACATAATACCGAAATGAGACGATGGGTCACAAATTATCATCCATGTTATTATCTTCTCAGTCATCGTTCTTCGTAGCTGTCTCTCTAATTTTTTTTTATTTTGGTCAATAGTTGTAAAACATTTCATGTGTACACCATAACGATCTGAACAAATGTAGCAATGACTATCCCGCACAAATCTTTGGGCCTCTTTTTCGCTCACGAAGTACCCGAATTCGCGTCAAAATATGGGACGAAGCCGTTTCGTATATGCTATTTTAAAATATTAATTACGACGCTGTTTATCGATGAATATGACTGAAAGTTGGCAGACATTTAGAAAAAAGGTCATTTTAGATTATGTCAAGCGACAAAACTCGTGCAATTACCAGAAGACCGTTAGAAATAGATTTTTACTCTTTGGAGTAAAATGTTTCTAAAACTACCGGGCGTGGAGGTTTTGTCGCTGACAAGGTAATACATGAGCATTTCTTCTTTTTGGTTGTAAAATTTCATATGAATATGACGAGTACTTTTCCCGTATTTTACAAAACACCATCCTCATTTGCTCTTCAAGTTTCAATCTTTTAATCCACTTATTACGCAAGATACAACCAAAGGTCGAAAAAAAAAATGCCGAAAAGCGTCACATATTTTCGCGTTTTTTTTTTCTCTTTGCGGGTCATCCAAATAAATGACACCTTTGAAACTGCATAACTTGTTTATTTATGAATGGATTTTCAAAATTCAAAAACATTTTTACTCAGTGGAGATAGGGCTTTGGTTTTAGACAAAAATTTTCCTCAAAAAGAGAAAAAAACATTTTTCATAGTCATTGCTAACAAATGTGTATGAAAGGTGCCAGACAAAGCAAGAAAGAAAAAAATATCAGTCGACCTCGACTGGGGATCGAACCTCAGACCTTCTGATTACCGGTCATACGTGTTACCATTACACCACAGGGGCACTCGGTCGTTGGGACAATTTTAATATCGGTATTATTCCTGCTCCTTAATTTCTTAATGGGTACAGCATAAGGGTTTTGAGTCATTTGATCGCCGATTTGATGTATCACCAATACCCAGACTCGTCACGGTGTGAGATACGACAGTCGCCATGTTGAGTGGAAGTCCTCGTCTCCCCGGTAACTGCGTCGAGTTGCTGGGAATGCGTTTTTAAGGGAATAGAGAGAGAGAGAGAGAGAGAGAGAGAGAGAGAGAGAGGGAGATAGATAGATAGATAGATAGATAGATAGATAGATAGATAGATAGAGAGAGAGAGGCAGAGATAGATAGATAGATAGATTGAGAGAGAGAGAGAGAGAGAGAGAGAGAGAGAGAGAGAGAGAGAGAGAGAGAGAGAGAGAGAGAGAGAGAGACTGTGAGCAACAGATAAGAAAACAAATCGTGAGTTGTATTTAATAGGTCAACCAATGGAATCACTTTAAATTATTTCCTTGAGCTCTACTAACAACAACTCACTAAGCGGTGCAAAAACCTAGAAAATGACGTCAAACTATCAGTCCCAGTGGGTTCTAGCGTGGCCTTCGTAAAGTTATGGCCTGATACTGACCAAAAAATGACGTCAAAATGCCAGTCTTTTGCCACAAAAGAAAACAAATCGTGAGTTGTATTCAATAGTTCAACCAATGAAATAACTTGTTTCCATGAGCTCTACTAACAACTCACTAGACGGTACAAAAACCAAATAATGACGTCAAACTGTCAGTCCTTTTGGATTTCAGTATCAGGCTATAACATAACGATGGCTACGGTTCTCGCGTAGCCATCGTTAACATATAGCCCGACACTGAAATCCAAAAAGACTACCATTTTGACGTCATTATTTGGTTTTAGCATCGCCTGGTGAGTTGTCATTAGTAGTGCTCATGGAAACAATTGGTCCCATTGGTTGAACTATTGAATACAACTCACGATTTGTTTTATTTTGTGGCCAAAGACTGGCATTTTGACGTCATTTTTTGGTCAGTGTCAGACTATAAGTTAACGATGGCTACGGTTCTAGTGTCAGGCTATAAGTTAACGATGGCTACGGTTCTAGTGTCAGGCTATAAGTTAACGATGGCTACGGTTCTAGTGTCATGCTATAAGTTAACGATGGCTACTGTTCTAGTGTCAGGCTATAAGTTAACGATGGCTACGGTTCTAGTGTCAGGCTATAAGTTAACGATGGCTACGGTTCTAGTGTCAGGCTATAAGTTAACGATGACTACTGTTCTAGTGTCAGGCTATAAGTTAACGATGACTACTGTTCTTGTGTCAGGCTATAAGTTAACGATGACTACTGTTCTAGTGTCAGGCTATAAGTTAACGATGACTACTGTTCTTGTGTCAGGCTATAAGTTAACGATGGCTACGGCTCTAGTGTCAGGCTATAAGTTAACGATGGCTACGGTTCTAGTGTCAGGCTATGAGTTAACGATGGCTACGGACAGACAGATTGATAAATAATAACAACTCACTAGGCGGTGCAATAACCTAAAAATGACGTAAATAGACAAACATAAGAAAAACAAAACAACAAAACGTTTCACTGATAAACACGCCTCCTATGTGTTTAATAATGTCATATGGATAGTATGCGCTTGGCTAGGACGCTCACAACATTGCCACCAAGGAGTATAATGGACCAACACACAAAACCATGTGTAAGCTTGAAATTTTATAATCTGAGTGACGTCGATTTCATTCTAGTACCTATAGATAGAATGCGCTTGGCCAAGGAGTTCACATCATTGCCATCCGGAAGTATAACGGACCAACACACAAACTCTGTGTAAACATGAACTTTTATAGTCTTGTTAATACAGTTTAGTGAGAACAACTCACACACGCGGATGGCAAAAACAATAACAAAGGCCTGAGTGACGTCATCTGCATACTATCTATATGTACTTATTATTATCAAACGTATTTAAACAATCCATCGGGTCAGTTGCCTCTTGCCTACCAAAGGATTTTGTCCAAATTTTCATATTGTGATATCTTACTGGAACACAATTGGATTCAGTAGTCTGATGTCACGCCCCCGGCAACGGCGGCCATCTTGGTTCTAAACAAAGAAAATCATTACTTTTAATTCTTCAAGGTGGCTAGAATCTTTCATATGTCTTGTGATCAGAATGTATAAAAGTCAAACAAGATCATATTTATAATGTTTTTATCCTCTGGATACGCTTTTACGCTCGTCGGAGAAATATTTCATAAGGGCGTCCGTCATTGTTCCGATAGTTTAGAGCCAGTGTTACTAAGTTACCATGCGTCATTAGGAAGGAAGTGACGTTACGGCTATTGAATCCTATTCATATTTATTTACACAAATATATTGACAAAACACTTTTTCTTCATTTTGGAAAGAAAATGACAAAATGTGTAATTATGTATGTGACCCGCCGTCACAAAACTTTGCGGCTATGATGCGAGTGCCGTGCCACATTGTCGTTTAGTGGTATGACACTCGCTTTCGTATCGGAAGGTCCTGGGTTCGAGTCTCGCTCGGCGCAATATTGAGTCCTTGGAGAAGGCTCTTTACTCACATGCTCTCACCGTACTCAAGTGTAAAATGAGTACCTGGCCCTATACAGCGTCCTAAATGTTAAATGTTGCTGTTGGCCAGGGACCCCTTGCAAAGCACTTTGAGCATGTTTAGTGGATATTGCGCTATATAAAAGCTCATTTTTAGAAGGCTCTTTACTCACATTTTCTCACCGTACTCAGGTGTAAAATGAGTACATGGTCGTTAACAGCGTTGTCTTTGTCGGAATAAATTTTAATATCGCCTAATAGACGTTCAACATGTTATGTGTTGCTGTTAGTCAGGGACTATTTGTGAAGCGCTTGAGCACGTTTAGTGGATATGGCACTTGAAAAAAGCTCAAGATAAAAAAATAAAAAACAAACCCCCCCCCCCCCCCAAAAAAAAAAATACAAAAACAATAAAAAACTGAAGTTATTTCATGGATGGAGGATAATTTTCTGGCCAAAATTTTTCTTAAAAAGGTGTTTTGTTAGTGAAGGTCAGATAATCTGTTCCCGTAGACAAGGGGATTAGTTTAATCCGGGACGACGACATTCCTACAGACCTACCTACTGGCAGATTGAACACCACAGCAACACAGAGGTCAAAGGTTATTGCTACTCTGAGAGACACCAGAAAGCACAGAAAACAAAATGGATTTTGGAAGAATAAAACATCAAACTCTTTCCATCATACTGAACAATCTTTTTCCTTTTTTTTTTGTTTTAATATTTTCTCTTTCTTTCTTTCTTTCTTTCTTTCTTTCTTTCTTTCTTTCTTTCTTTCTTTCTGTATTTATTTATTCATTTAATTATTTTTTTAAATTTATTTATTTATTTATTTATCTATTTATTTATTTATCTATCTATTTGCTTGTCTATTTATTTAATTATTCATTTATTTATTTACTTTTTATATATTTACTTATATATTCAATTATTTACATATTTATTTCTGTATTCATTCATTCATTTATTTATTTGCTTACTTATCAATCTATGACGTATTAATTTACTTATGTATCTATTTACGTACTTATTTATTTACGTATTTATTTATTTACTTATTTATTTCCCTATTTCTCTATTTATTTTTGAGAAATACGATGAGACCAAAATATTGATGATAGACACCAGAAACAATCGAAAATCCTGTCGATTTTCTTACAATTTTTTGCAATTTTGCTTTCAGATTCTTTACTCGTACCCACGATCCTACTACTGTTACGACAACTCTGCCTCGCTTCGAGACGGAAGCTCTGCAATCGACGCCATGGATTTGCGGCCAGACGAAGTTGTCGTAAAAGTAGAGTCGTGGGTTCGAACTCCAGACTACGTAATGATTTTATTCTCTATTGTCTTCTGCCACTTTATTTTTAGTAACTCCCATTTTTTTGGTTCTAAAATAGTTATTTAACCTTTATGTAGCCTATTCATTATTAGTATTCCGAAGGACTGGTTACATACACACTCCCGTGGATTTAGGAACCAAACGAATGGAAACTTTGATGTCATGACTTTTCTTCCCTAGTCTTATTTATCAGTTCTATAGATGAAGCGAAGTTGACGTCACTCAGGTTTTTGTTATTGTTTTTTGCCATCCGCGTTTATGAGTAATTCTCACTAAACTTTATTAACCAGACTATAATCGTTTAAGGTTACACATAGTTTTGTGTGTTAATCTGTTATGCTTCCGGATGGCAATGTTGTGAGCTTCTTAGCCAAGCGCACACTATCTATAGATTGAGCGAAGCTGACGTCACTCAGAATTATTTTGTTATTGTTTATAATTTTTTGTTTATTTATTTATTTATTTTTTTTGCCATTCATTTTTACAAGTAGTTCTCACTAATCTGTATAAACCAGACTAAAACAGTTCATGGTTACACATAGTTTTGTGTTGACGTCACTCATACTTATACTTCCAGATGGCAATGTTGTGAGTTTATTAACCAAGGGCATACTATCTATAGATAGAATGAAGTTGACGTCACTCAGGTCATTGCTATTGCTTTTTTGTTGTTGTTGTTTATTTATTTATTTATTTATTTATTTATTTATTTATTTTGCTATCCGCGTTAATTAGTAATTCTCATTAAACTGTATTAACCAAACTATAATCGTTTAAGGTTACACATAGTTTTGTGTGTCCGTTATTGTTCTGGATGACAACGTTATGAGTTTTTTAGCCAAGCGCATGGAACCATCTATAGATAGAATGCGCTTGGCCAAGGAGTTCACAACATTGCCATCCGGAAGTATAACGGACCAACACACAAACTCTGTGTAACCATGAACTTTTATAGTCTGGTTAATACAGTTTAGTGAGAACAACTCACAAACGCGGATGGCAAAAACAATAACAAAGGCCTTAGTGACGTCATCTGCATACTATCTATAATAATACAAAGTTTACTCACCTTCCCGTTTATCTTGCTGCACCGGACTCTTTGTGACAATCCTGTCCTCATCAACTCTATGTGACCGTAATGTAGAAGACGCAGGTACCGTCCTCTTTCTACTCAAGGGTGAATAGGTATCTAAAGCATATGCACTTTTGGCTGGTCTCAACTCGTGGAAAACTCTCTTTTCTTGGAAATCATTCTTGGCTTCAAGTTCAATCCCGTTCGTTTCCGGACAGTTCTCGGGCACATTCTCATCTTCTGCGTTTTGGGGGAATATCGGGGGAGTGGGCGGATGCCAGAAAGGTGCGCCCTGAGGGTCGAAGTGTGACCCCGGATTTCTTACGTCATAGCAATTATTTTGTGACGTGTTCACTTGAGTTGTGACGTCATATAAGACTGTTTCTGACGCCATTGCTGGAATGATGACTTGAAGCGATTCCATGTATAACTACTGAACGAAAGGCGAATTAAAGATTGAGGCCTTTAAGTGTCTGGGAAAAAATGTTAATCGGGTTATTTAGTTAAGTATAATAATAATAATAATAATAATAATAATAATAATAATAATAATAATAATAATAATAATAATAATAATAATAATAATAATAATAATAATAATAATAATAATAATAATAATAATAATGATAATGATATTAATAATAATAATAATAATAATAATAATAATAATAATAATAATAATAATAATAATAATAATAATAATAATAATAATAACGGTGGTGGTGGTGATGATGATGATGATGATGATGATGATGATGATGATGATGATGATGATGATGATGATGATGATGATGATGATGATGATAATAATAATAATAATAATAATAATAATAATAATAAAAATTTGGGTGTCTATTTTGATTCAGAAATGAAAATGTCAGCTCACATTTCTGCTCTCTGTAAATCTTTATACTTTCAATTGAAGAAAATCAGTTCGATCCGTCAGTATATTGCAATTGGAACATGTAAAACATTGGTTGTTTCCCTCATTTTTTCGAAACTAGACTATTGTAACTCGCTGCTTGTCAACTTGCCTCAGGCTTCTATTAAACAATTGCAACTACTGCAAAACAGTGCAGCAAGATTAGTTTTTGGCAAAAAAAAATTTGATCATGCAACCCCTTTGTTGGCCTCTCTCCACTGGTTGCCCATTGAAAAGCGCACATATTACAAAGCAGCGTGTCTTGTTTATAAGTGTTTGGCTGGTATAGCACCGGCATATCTCACAGATCACGTGGTCATGTGTAAATTTGAAAATTACACTTTAAGATCATGTAATGACCAAACGAAAATTTCGGAAAAAAGATCAAGAACAAAATTTGGTGATAGATCGTTTGCTTGTTTCGGCCCCAAGATTTGGAATGAACTACCACGTGGTCTGAGGGAGTGCAAGTCTTTACCTACTTTTAAAAAGAATCTCAAGACACATTTTTACTGTATTTGTTTTTCTTGACTCTATATGAATCCTTGATTTGGCTATGAATTGTTATTGTTGTTATTATTTTATTTTTTTTTATTTTTTCACTTAAAATTGATATTTATATTGTAAAGTGCCCAGAGCTTGTGTTTTACACGAGAATGAGCGCTATATAAATGTGTATTATTATTATTATTATTATTATTATTATTAATAATAATAATAATAATAATAATAATAAATGGCATTTATATAACGATTCACCCGGTTGTCACAGGCTCTCAGCACTTTACAGTGATATAAAACAAATTTTTGAGAACAGATTTACATTTAAATTCAATTATAAATAACATTGGGGATCCCGATGGCTCAGTAGCAAAGGGTTTTTAATCGATTCAGGGTGCAGTGAGTAATTTGTCTAAACGCACAGCATCAATTGTATAGATAGAATGCGCTTGGCCAAGGAGCTCACAACATTGCCATCCGGAAGTATAACGGACCAACACACAAACTCTGTGTAACCATGAACTTTTATAGTCTGGTTAATACAGTTTAGTGAGAACAACTCACAAACGCGGATGGCAAAAACAATAACAAAGGCCTGAGTGACGTCATTTGCATACTATCTATAGATAGAATGAAGTTGACGTCATCGGGTCTTTGTTTTTATTTTCTGCCATCCGCGTGTATGAGTAATTCCCACTTAACTGTATCCAGACTATAAAAGTTCATGGCTACACAAGGTTTTGTGTGTTGGTCCGTTATACTTCCGGATGGCAATGTTGTGAGCTTCGTAGCAAAGCACATACTGTCTTTGGCTAAGAAGTTCACAACATTGCCAACCGGAGGTATAACGAACCAACACACAAAACTATGTGTAACCATGAACATTTATAGTCTAGAGAATACAGTTTAGTGAGAATTACTCATAAACGCGGATGGCAAAAAAAAACAACAACAATAACAAAGACCCGAGTGACGTCAACTTACACATAGTTTTGTGTGTTGGTACACTATATCCGGCTAGCGGATGTTTTGAGTATTTCGGTTTCAACGCACAGCATCAATTATTATGATTAATACTCACAACTGTGGGGATGATTGCTTCAGGTGACAGAAAAATACTAATGATGGCTATGGATTCACCCGATTATAGTTCTATCTTAAGGATGGCGACACATTTTGATTTGGACTGAACAGTGTTACATAAGAGTTTTGAAGTGAAAATTATCTAACTTTATTTACCAGCAAAGTTTGTTATGAATATTATGCTCATAATATCAAAAGCCTAATGATAGAATGCTCTAGACTAATAAGCTCACAACATTGCCATCCGGAAGTATAACGGACCAACACACAAAGTTATGTGTAACTTTGAACGTTTATAGATAGTATGCGCTTGGCGAACGAGCTCACACCATTGCTATCCTGAAGAATAACGGACCAACACACAAACCTTATTCTGGTTAATACAGTTTAGTGAGTATTACTCTTGAACGCGGATGGCAAAAAGCAATAACAAAGACCTGCATGTATTTGGTCACAAATAATTTTGTGCATTGGTTGGATTGATATAGCAGGCACAATTAATTGGTGAGTATTTTATTTACATACATACCATCAGTAATATTATGAACATTAAAATCCGGAGAAATCGCCGAATCGCCCAGCGATGAATGTACAAGCCGATTAAAAAAATTTTAAAAATTAATAATAACTAATATCAATATTTAATCCATTTCCCGTAGATTGGTGAGATAGCGATGGGAGAAGTTGCTTGCCTTTCCATTCAGCTACAAAGTAAACAAAGACACGTTGTCTGCATTGATAGAAAAACAAGAGATAAAAACTAGTAACTGGATGATTAGAGAAATTTATGGGCGGGGTATATTATGAGGCGTGGCTTATCTGTGATTGACAGGCTTAGAATGTTTGTGTGTGTCTGTCTGTATTAGATTGGGAGTGGGGTAGGGGTTAGTGGGCCGGGGAGGTGTGTGTGTGTGGGGGGGGGGGGGGGGGGGGGAGTTGGTTGGATAATATATATCTTTGATACGTATATCGACACAAAGTGGAGGTAGATAGTTATATAATAAATACTGAACGGAAATCTTATTTGGTGAAGTACTGCAGCTCCATTCTTAACGGGGCCGGTCGCCCGCGGTCATAATGCACGACAAGAGGGTTTATCTATTGTGTCTGCTATGGAATTGAAAAGACGAGCACTTCAACGAAAGGTAACTCCGTTGATTATTCGGGCTTATCCTGGACTTTTATTGAGTTGTGTCCCTTGTCATTCATCCCCCGTTTATTTACTAGTCTGATAACACGAATCATAATGGTCTCACATTTGTCATTGAAAAGACTCTTGAGCCAACGCAAGACTCGGCTTTAAAGACATTTCAAGATGCTGGGGTTTGTGTTTATCTGTGTTAACTCTCTCCTTACCGATCATTTTCAGTATTTTTCAAAAAATGGCAGGCTTACCCAGCTGAAAAAATTGAGATTTTAAACTCAAACAAGCTCTCTACAAAACAACGTTATGTTCTTATTAATTAAACAAAGGCCATTCTTCAAAGTTTGTGATGTACGAAATAAATCTGAATAAGAAAAATGTATATTGTGTTGTACGGTGTGACGATTTTGATGCAGGTGATAGGAGAGGGTTAATCTATTGGTATCGGAATCAAATGTTTTTGTAATTGTCGTCTTGTGGTATGAAATCTAGCCTTCGGACTTGTAGGAAAGCGTATGTGTGTGTGTGTGTGTGTGTGTGTGTGTGTGTGTGTGTGCGGGGGCGAGGGGGGGGGAGCAAAGTGGCTCAGCGGTACGGTCTTTGTTTCGTATCCGAAAGGTACCGAGTTCGATCACCTGGCGCTGCCCTGTGTGGCATTGAGCAAGGCACCTTGTCCCCAGCTCACTTTGCGGCGCTGCACTGTGGCTGACGCCTGGGTTATTCCAGTCTTCCCTTGGAATAGACCGACCCTAGAGACAAATTTCCTATATGAGATGAATGAATGGAATTTATTATTATTTATTATTAAAACTAACATTTGGACGTGTAGGTCCCTGGTCACGCTCTTGGCGGCTCATATTTGAATCCTTGGAAAGAACTCTTTTCTCACATTAACTAACGCACTCAGATGTAAATTAAAAACAAAATTATATCAAAACGGATATGTGGTCTAGTGGTATGACACTCGCTTTCGGATCGGATTGTCCTGGGTTCGAGCCTCGCTCGGCGCATAGTTGAGTCCTTGGAAAAGGCTCTATACTCACATTCTCTCACCGTACTCAGGTGCAAAATGAGTACAGCGTTGTCTCTGTCCGAAAAAATATAATATCACCTCACATGCAATATGTCACGTCTTACATGTTAAGTGTTGCTGTCAGCCCAGGGACCCCTTGTCAAGCGCTTCGGGCACGTTTAGTGGATATTGCGCTATATAAAAGCTAAAGTATAATATAGTATAAAGTATAACAATCATCAATTTTAAATAAATCGAAAACAAATTATAATAAGGAAAAACGTATAGAACACTGTGCACATTCACAACGACCAGCATGGTCAAAGCGCTTTCCATTTGATACAGTACAAATCACTCTAGTTGGCTCAAATTTGACGCAACTGAAATAAGTAAACCGCTTTGACCATTGCAGAAAGCATTTAATTAAAGCACTTGGATCGATAGGTCAGGGGTTTGAGTCTCGTTCTGAGTGGCGCATAGTTGAGTCCTTTAAAACGCCTATTTACTGTGCTCACATTCTCTCATCGTACTCAGGTGTAGATGGATACTTGGCCGTTAACAGATTTATCCGTTTAAAAATAAAAAGGAACATCGCTATAGATAGTGTGTGCTTGGCTAAGAAGCTCACAACATTGCCACCCTGAAGTATAACGGACCACACACAAAAATATGTGTAACCTTAAACGTTTATAGTCTAGTTCTTACAGTTTAGTGAGAATTACTCATCAACGCGGATGGCAAAAAAATAAAAATAAAAAATAAAGATAAAAATAAAAATAAATAAATAAAATAACAAAGACCTGAGTGACGTCATCTTCATTCCAACTATATAGATAGAATGAGGTTGACGTCACTTGGGCGTTTTTTTATTGTTATTGTTTTTTTGGGGGTTTTTGCCATCCGCTTTTCTGAGTAATTTTCACTAAACTGTATTAACCAGACTATAAACGATCATGGTTACACACAGTTTTGTGTGTTGGCCAGTTATACTTCCGGATGGCAATGTTGTGAACTTATTAACCAAGCGCATACTATCAATAGAGAGATGTTTTAGGTTTTTGTTGTATTTTTTAAAAGTGGGTTTAAAGCTAGATGAGTGGATTAGAGACATTGTGACTATTATTTTACAGGGCATTTCACGATTGATGGTTTTTATAATTTTAATATACATATATGCGGGCCTATTGTGTGTGTTTGCATGAGTTTGTGTGTGTGTGAGTGTGTGTGTGTGTGTGTATGTGAGGGGGGGGGGAGTGGTTGGTTGTCCATTTGAGTGGATGCTTTGGCGCTATAGACATATATTGTAGTAGTAGTTGTTGTTGTTGTAGTTGTTGATGTTGTGACATTTTACTTTTTTAACTCTTTAAGAATACAAAAAAAAAACAACATTTATACACAAAACCCCATAATATTTCTGACTAGAAATTCAATTTTCACGGTCCAAAGTGTCCCTACATAACACCTTTCTTAGTTGATGGGACCTATTTTGTTCGCAAAATTCCCTTGATTTATAGAAGGAACGAAATTGACGTCATTCAGTTCTTTGTTATCGTTTTAAGCCAGCCATTTTAATGAGTAGTTCTCACTAAATTCTATCAACCATTCTATCAACGTTCAAGGTTAAACATAGCTTTGTGTATAGATAGAATGCGCTTGGCCAAGGAGTTCACAACATTGCCATCCGGAAGTATAACGGACCAACACACAAACTCTGTGTAACCATGAACGTTTATAGTCTGGTTAATACAGTTTAGTGAGAACAACTCACAAACGCGGATATCCTGAGTGACGTCATCTGCATACTATCTATCGATAGTTTGCGCTTGGCTAAGAAGTTCACAACATTGCCATCGGGAAGTTTAACCGTTATTAACGGACCAACACACCAAACTATGTGTAACCTTTAACAAATTAGTGAGAATTACTCATAAACTCGGATGGCAAAAAAAAAAAAACAATAACAAAGACATTTGTGATGTCAACTTAGATCTATCTATAGATAGAATGCGCTTGGCCAAGGAGTTCACAACATTGCCATCCGGAAGTATAACGGACCTACACACAAACTCTGTGTAACCATGAACTTTTATAGTCTGGTTAATACAGTTTAGTGAGAACAACTCACAAACGCGGATGGCAAAAACGATAACAAAGGCCTGAGTGACGTCATCTTCGAACTATCTATTGATATGTTATATCCGACTCGCGGATTTTGTGAGTTTTTTTTTTTTGGGTAAACGCATTGCATCAATAGAAGACCAAGCACAGCTCGCTGCCTGTTCGCTGCCTATTCGAAATATGACCCGAGGCAATAACCCAGTTCAACACATCGTCCCATTGTTTGACACCGATTGCAACAAGGGACTTAACTATTCTGATTAATTTGAGAAGTGTTGAATTACATTGAGTTACGGCCCTTACAACAACTCTGGTTCAATAAGTTTTTCCGAGGATCTCTTTAACACACTCAACAATGATTTCAAAGAATAAAGAGATCTGAAACGTGAAAGGTAAATAAGTGTGCACGTGACTGCTTTCTTTTCGTAAGTGTATTCTAAAATAACCAACTTCACATCACAGAAATTACCCTATATAATGGGGACAGTTTAACTCACGAAATCCAAGAGATTGTTGCTATATATATATATATATATATATATATATATATATATATATATATATATGTGTGTGTGTGTGTGTGTGTGTGTGTGTTTGTGTGTGTGTGTGTGTGTTTGTGGGTGTGGGCGCGTATGTGTAAATTTATGTGTTTCTTTGTAAGTACAGAGA
>NC_088367.1:31588408-31595908 GCF_034508935.2 Berghia stephanieae | reverse complement strand
ATGAGCTTCTTAGCCAAGCGCATACTATCTATAAACGTTCATGGATACACACAGTTTTGTGTGTTGGTCCGTTATACGTCCGGATGGCAATGTTATGAGCTTCTTAGCCAAGCGCATACTATCTATAAACGTTCATGGATACACACAGTTTTGTGTGTTGGTCCGTTATATGTCCGGATGACAATGTTATGAGCTTCTTAGCCAAGCGCATACTATCTATAAACGTTCATGGATACACACAGTTTTGTGTGTTGGTCCGTTATACTTCCGGATGGCAATGTTATGAGCTTCTTAGCCAAGCGCATACTATCTATAAACGTTCATGGATACACACAGTTTTGTGTGTTGGTCCGTTATACGTCCGGATGGCAATGTTATGAGCTTCTTAGCCAAGCGCAGACCATCTATAACCGTTTAAAGTTACACATTGTTTTGCGTGTTGGTAAGTTATATCTGGCTGGCGGATATTATGCGTTTTTTAGCTAAGCGCAAAGCATTGATATATAGATAGTATGCGCTTGGCTTAGAAGCTCACAACATTGCCATCCGGAAATATAACGGACCAACACACAAAAACTATGAGTAACCTTAAACTATAGTCTGGTAAATACAGTTAAGTGAGAAATACTCATCAACGCGGATGGCAATAAACAATAACAAAGACCCGAATGACGTCAAATTCATTCTATCTATATCCGATTGGCGGATTTTATATGCGTTTTTTTTTAAACTAAGCGCAAAACATCAAAAGATAAAAATACGTTTTATTATAATATTATACACAAGTCTTCAGCTTGTTTATGACATAATTATGCTATTATGCCAGTCGTAGCGTCCGTTCTTGGTATTCATGATTAACGTTCTGTAACAAGATCTTAACAAACATATTTTAATGATTAAACAGTGAAATAGATCTACCGTTTTCTCGAAAAAACAAAAAGCACGTATTTAAAAATTTGGCCAGAAAACTCATCTTTCAATTATCGATCGATGCAAATAGACCCTCATCTTGGCAAAAAAAATAAATAAATAAAAGAATAGAAAAAAAAAACAAAAAACAAACCTCTCAAACCTGGGACTACGGAATATCTTAGGAGAGCCAAGCTGAGTCTATTAAATCGATCGATTTGAAGGACGAGTTTTCTGGCTAAATTTTTCAATACGTGTTTTTCCAGAGTACGCCAGTTAACTGGTTAAATACCTTAAATAATTACACATATTTAATTTGCACACCTCAATGCGTGCAATTGTTTACGAATTCTTTAACTCTCCAAGGCGATTTCTTTCAAATCATACATACACAACAAAGGAGTTCCCGGTTATGAAAAGTACATATAATACTAATAATATAATAATAATAATAATAATAATAATAATAATAATAATAATAATAATAATAATAATAATAATAATAATAATAATAATAATAATAATAATAACAATAATAATAATAATAATAATAATAATAATAATAATAATAATAATAATAATAATAACAACAACAACAACAACAATAATAATAATAATAATAATAATAATAATAATAATAATAATAATAATAATAATAATAATATATAATAATAATAATAATCAATTTATATAGCGCCTAGACATCCACATCGTTCTACATAAATAGTAAAAAAAAATATATATATATATTTATAATTGATGAATACGTTATTTATTGTCGGTAAAATGCATATCATGCATACAAAACAACTATTAACAATGGCAACACAATATAAAAGTAATAATGCTGTATTATATCTTCTTAATAATATCTGATTTAAAATCAGTAAGCCCGTTAAGGATTTACACAGACATAAATTTAAAGAAAAACTACTTTACACATAAATTAAAATAATATAGGCCTATATCATACATAATAAATGCCATGTCTCACTGTTTCATTAAATATGAATATCAAATCTACTTGAGGGAACAGAAAACAGATCTGAAAAAAAAAAAAAAAAAATGAGCGTCTTATTTAGCGCAATATCCACTAAATGTGCTCAAAGCGCTTTACAAGGGGTCCCTGGTCAACAGCAACATTTAACATGTAGGACGAGACATGACGCCTGTTAAGCGATATTACAACCAGTCTGAGAAGCTGTCATAAGAAACCCTCAAATATAGTAGAATCTGTCTCCGTTCTCATGTGTTCTAACAGATAATTCCACGACATTGTAGCGGCATAACGAAATGGACTGTTTACCCAAATCGGTTGTTTTGATGTTTGGGAGATTAACAGTATTGGTACACCCAAAATTATATTTTCTTTCTTTAAAAGTTACAACATTTTCTAGACATTTTTGGGAATATTTGAGAAAATTTTTGAATGTTTCTGTTTCCATAATTTGCATTCGCTTGGTTTCAAGGGGTATAACTGTAGCCTTTGTTAATAATTCTTCTTAACGACACTAAATAATAGGTATAAATACAGAAACAAAATCTAAGAAAAATCTAAATGATAAGCCTTGCGGAACAACTCAGTCTTCAGACATTTCTTGAATTAAGGGTGATAAATTTTCACAGACATTGTCCGATGACTGAGTGTGTTCCATAGGCGTGGAGCAATGGATGAAAAGGCTTCTTTTTTCTTCTTTTTTTTTTTTTTTTACCAAAGGTAGATTTTGAGGTGGTAACCTTTAGAAGTTTGCACTTAGATGATCTTAAATTTCATATTAAAAAGATAAAAATAAAATAAATTTTCTTTATACATCCCCGTGGATAAATTTTTCTTTAGGGTCTAATCCAAGGGAAGACTGGAATAACTCAGGCGTCAACCGCAGTGCAGCGCCGCAAAGTGAGCTAGGACGAGATGACTTGCTGAAGGCCACACAGCGCGGCAGGTGATCGAAATCGGTACCTTTAGGTACGAAGCAAAGATCGTACCACTGAGCCACGCTATCCCAAGACTTATGATACCGTCAACTGGGGCTACTTAGGCCACCCGGGGTAACTTAGGCCACTTACTGAAAACAAGATTGCTTATTTTAAAAGATAATTTACATGTAGCTTTAATCTTTTCAATAATTAGAACCCAATATATCTAATAAGCACTCATGAATTTAACTTTTTTTAAAGCAACCTTTTTTATTCCACTAAGTGGCCTAAGTAACCCCAGATGGCCTAAGTAACCCCGGTTGACGGTACCATAACCAAAATGGTAGGACAATTAGTTCAAAAATTATGTAACTTGTGAGGCTGTGTGGTCTTGTTGTATGACACTCGCTTTTGGATCGGAAGGTCATGGGTTCGAGCCTCTCTCGGCGCAAAGATAAGTCCTTGGAAAAGGCTCTTTACTAACATTCTCTCACCGTACTCAGGTGTAAAGTGAGTACCTGGTCGTTAACAGCATTGTCTCTGTCGGAAAAAAAATGTAACATTGCCTAACAGGCGTCATGTTTTGTTCTACATGTTACGTGTTGCTGTTGGTCAGGGACTCTTTGTAAGCGCTTCGTGCACGTTTAGTGGGTAATGCGCTATATAAAAGCTCGAATTGTTTTTGTTATTTAACCTTGAAATTTGAACTTTTTGTTTTGGTCACATTTCAATATAGCAATGTTCTTAAACTCCTGCTTTTCATGTTTTGAACTCTTTCCCAACGCGCGATCCCAAAGACGCGCAGCGGCCTGAAGAGCTTATTCAACATTCCCAAAGCAGGAGAATCTTATAGCAGGAACGAAACTGACGTCACTCATTTGGCTCTTTGTTATTGTTTTTTTTTTTTTTTTTAGACAGCCATCTTAATTATTAGTTCCCACTACATCATATCAACCAGACTATAAACATTTAAGGTTACACCCAGTTTTGTGTGTTGGAACCTTATAGTCGACTGGCAGATGCTGTGAGTATTTTACCTAAACGCATAGCACCAATAATCACGTTATTATTTTTTTTTTTTGCCATTCCAAAGCCATACCATAATAATAAGACTCTTTTTATGTGTTGTTATAAGTGTAGTTTGTTTACTCAACCATAACATTATTTAGCAGACTATTATTGCAGACATGCCTAGTAAAATGAAAAAGTCGTAGAAATACGAATTTTTTTGCTCCAGCCACAGAACTACATTTGCCTCTTTGATTCAATAAATCTTGTTGAAAAGGAAATTTAGTTTCTTTGATCCTTTTTAAACACTGTGAAGCATTTTTGAATCATGCTGAGGGCAAATAATTTATTTCTAAAGCTATTTAAAACGAGGTTTTGTTTCTTTTTTTTTCCCCCTTTGAAACTACGAGTTTTTGAAATTTCAAGTAGCCAACTCTGTATTTGAAGAACATGCCTTAGTTCAGTATGGACCAGTTGTAAAGCGCTTTGAGCACGTTTAGTGGATGTTGCACTTTATAAAAGCTCAAGTTTTGTTTGTTTGTTTGTTTTTGTTTTTACCAGTTTTTTTTACTGCCGTAATCTGGAAAAACAAACAAACAACAAACAAACTCGTATTTAAAAAATTGGCCAAAAAACTCGCCCTTCAATAATCGGTCGATTTAAATGACCCTCATCTTGGGAGAACCTCTTGGCGGTCAAGTCCTAGGTTTGAGAGTTTTTACCAAGAAGACGTTCATTTAAATCGATCGATATTTGAAGGTTGAGTTTTTCTGGCCAAATTATTTAACATGTGTTTTTCCAGAGTATCGTTGTACAATGGCTTTGTACGGAGTGACCTTGATATGTATGTACAGTGGTGTGTGTATCTACGTGTAAGACCCATTCAGGTGAAAACGTTTGATATCCGATTTATATCATAACTTTACAAAACTTCATTATATTATCAATGATAAAGGTGCTAACGATGAAGATGATCATGATGATGATGATGATGATGATGATGATGATGATGATCATCATCATCATCATCATCATCATCAACATCATCATCATGACCATTATTATTATTATTTATTATTATTATTATTATTATTATTATTATATTATTATTATTATTATTATTATTATTATTATTATTATTATTATTTTATTATTATTATTATTATTATTATTATTATTATTATTATTATTATTATTATTATCATTATTAATATTATTATTATTATTATTATTATTATTATTATTATTATTATTATTATTATTATTATTATTATTATTATTATTATTATTATTATTATTAATATTATTGCCAGACAATATTACGGCTTCGTGATTTCTGAACATGAATGAGATGAGTCAATATCCGCTTCTTTTCATGTTTATGATATGAAAACAACTTGATATTCTTTCTTTCTTTCTTTCTTTCTTTCTTTGAAAGACATGAAAGGGCATATCCGTTGTGTACAGTAAATGTGAGATCAAAACGTGATGATAACGCGCAGGAACCATTGAGGCATTTCATATTTATATCCCATAAAATGGCGAGCTGTTCAGGAAGTTATTTAGTGTTTTATTCTGTGGAGATTTCAAGTATAACTTCAAGAGGATCTGGGTTCTATTGAGGATACTTTGGATTTTGGCTTGAGTTGTATCGGTAAGTTGTAATGGTAGTGGTAGCGATGGTGATGGTGGTGGTGGTAGTAGTAGTAGTAGTAGTAGTAGTAGTAGTAGTAGTAGTAGTAGTAGTAGTAGTAGTAGTAGTAGTAGTAGTAGAAGTAGTAGTAGTAATAATAATAATAATAATAATAGTAATAATGATAATAATAATAATAATAATAATATAATAATAATAATATATAATATTAATAATAATAATAATAATAATAATAATAATAATAATAATAATAATAATAATAATAGTAGTAATAGTAGTAGTAGTAGTAGTAGTAGTAGTAGTAGTAGTAGTAGTAGTAGTAGTAGTAGTAGTAGTAGTAGCAGTAGTAGTAGTAGTAGTAGTAGAAGAAGATGAAGTAGTAGTAGTAATAATAATAATAATAATAATAATAATAATAATAATAATAATAATAATAGTAGTAGTAATAGTAGTAGTAGTAGTAGTAGTAGTAGTAGTAGTAGTAGTAGTAGTAGTAGTAGTAGTAGTTGTAGTAGTAGAAGTAGTAGTAGTAGTAGTAGTAGTAGTAGTAGTAGTAGTAGAAGTAGTAGTAGTAGTAGTAGTAGTAGTAGTAGTAGTAGTAGTAGTAGTAGTAGAAGTAGTAGTAATAATAATAATAGTAGTAGTAGTAGTAGTAGTAGTAGTAGTAGTAGTAATAGTAGTAGTAGTAGTAGTAGTAGTAGTAGTAGTAGCAGTAGTTGTAATAGTCGTAGTATTAGTGACAATGGAATTCTCAGGTTTGAGTCTTTTTGACATGTTGTGTTGTCTTTTTTTTGACTCTCATTGTGGGCAAGGGAGGTCATTTGCTGTGTCTTCTATCCTTTTATATCTGCTTTCCAATCTGCTTTATGTCTTTGTCTTGATATGAGATGAGATATAACGCCTGTTAGGCGATAGTGCAAAAAAAATAATTCCGACAGAGACAACGCTGTTAATGGTCATGTAGCCTACTCGTTTTAAACATGAGCACGGCGAGAGAATGTGAGTAAAGAACCTTCTCCAAGGACTCAACTATGGGCGAGGCTCGAACCCAGGACTTTTCGATCCGAAAGCGAGTGTCATACCACTAGACCACATGATATAGCCGCACTAAAAACAAAAACAACAACATTTTTGACAAGTTGAAGGTCGGTGTGAAATTGAGAGGCGATGTGTCATAAATTATGTTTTTTTTTCTAGTTGTTTTAAAACCATTAATTAGACCCATTGAACCGAAGCTTATCCCGGTTTCTATAGCGTGAAACGGACAATAAGCAACCATTTAAATTTACTACCTTTTAGATAGGTAGCTAGTCTATCGCAAAGTACATTTCGCCAGATATAACACACTCAATTTGGGTGAGCAGGTTGGGGGTGGGGGGGGGGGGGGGGGGTGGTCAGAAAAAAAATCTCAACTTCACACGGGATCGAACTTGGTCTCTTTGTCGACGGAGCAGTGCTCAATCGATTGAGCTATCGGTACCCCCCCCCCCCCCCCCCCCCCCCCCTCCCCCCCCCCCAATGTTTCTTTTCTTTTTTTTTTTTTGGTTCTACACGACAACATGAACACAGCATGCTTCGAGTAGAGAACAAGCAGAAGCAGAAACTCTCAAGGGGGGGGGGGGGGGGGGGCTTAAACGGTTGTTAGATACCTTTAATCATAAACTTTGATGGCCAGGACACGCCAGGACACCATGAACACAATAGGATTGTTACTACGATGGTCGGTGGTTAGTAAATCTAAACATAGATTTATGCTCTCGTTTGGTTTATTTTATCCCCTGTCTCACACTGTTAAATGCTGATCAGACTGACCAATGAATTTGGTCGAAGGGAACGTAACCACATCAGCTCTTTTTGATTTTCCGAGTGAACTCGGAGACTGACCGAATATGACTGACACCAAAAGACCAGTCTTTGGCCACAAAAGAAAACAAATCGTGAGTCGTATTCAATAGTTTAATCAATGAGATCACTAATTGTTTCCTTGAGCACAACTAACGACAACTCACTAG
>NC_088367.1:31580908-31583408 GCF_034508935.2 Berghia stephanieae | reverse complement strand
GCAGTATTGCCAGACACAGTTCGAATGAGTCTCCGGAGAGTTTATCAATGGTATCTCTCTGTAGATAGTATGCGCTTGGCTAAGAAGCTCATAACATTGCCATCCGGAAGTATAACGGACCAACACACAAAACTGTGTGTATCCATGAACGTTTATAGTCTGGTTAATACAGTTTAGTGAACATTACTCATAAACGCGTATGGCAAAAAACAATAACAAAGACCTGAGTGAGGTCAACTAAGAACTATCTCTTCGTCATTTGCTGTGATGTATTCTATTCTGCTTCAACAGTGTTCTAAAGCTCGTAATCATTCATTGCTTGTCACTTGTTGTAGATTAGAAATAATATCACAATAAACAAGATCTTTGAACAATAAAGAACAACTTTAACTTTAATTTAAATAAAAACATTTTGCTTCCTCAAGCCGTCATATTACATGACATTCCGTTATCTTCATTTTACTTACGAATTGACCATTCGTAGGGCAAACCCACACCGGAAACTGACTCCGACAACCCTGCACTGTCGTCCTCTGCCGTCTTCCGGATAAACAAGTCGGGCACGGATAAAATACTAAGAATAAAGAGACAAGCTTCTAGACATACCAAGCTATAAAAACACACACACACACACACACAAAACAAACAAAAAAAAAAAAAAAATACAACAACAACAAAAAACCCGGCAATTTACGTCGGGTGCTTGGTATGGGTAGGTCTAGGTCTCTTTACTCTTAGTATTTTGTCCCTGCCCGACTTTTTTTTATCGGAATAGGTCTCCGGTGTGGGTTAGCCTCTCTCTCTCTCTCTCTCTCTCTCTCTCTCTCTCTCTCTCTCTCTCTCATTAACTACACACTCTTTTGTCACGCAACGGACACTCTAACGGACCAACACACAAAACTATGTCTAACCTTGAACTTTTATAATCTGTGATTGATAGACTTTAGTGAGAACTACTCATAAAAATGGATGGCTAAAAACAATAACAAAGAGCTAAGTGACATGTTAACGTTTTAAAGTGATAGGCACCATATTATATTATACATATATATATATATATATATATAAATTTATATATATATATATATATATATATATATATATATATATATATATATATATATATATATATAAGTTGAGCTTTTATATAGAGCAATATCCACTAAACGTGCTCAAAGAGCTTTACAAAGGGTCCCTGACCAACAGCAACACGTAACATAAAGAGCGAGATATGACGCATGTTAGACGATAATACATTTTTTCCGCTGTTAACGGCCTGGTACTCATTATACACTGAGTACGGTGAAAGAATGTGAGTAAATAGTCTTTTCCAAGGACTCAAATATGCGCCGAGCGAGGCTCGAACCCAGGATCATTATAAAACATCCCATGGGCTTTCTTCTTATTTAACCTTTTGTCTTTATATTGTCCACGCATTGATGCTGTCCGTTTTGTTTAAAAACTCATAACATCCACCAGCCGGATATAACGTACCAACACACAATACTATGTATAACCTTTAACCTATATACTCTGATTAATACAATTTTATAGTGAGAACCACTCATAAAAAGGACAGGCGAAAACCAATAACAAAGAGCTAAGTGACGTCAATTTCGTTCTATCTATACAGGCCAATTTGAGGCTGGAATCCCTAACGGACGAGAGCAACAATTGGACCATCGAGCTGTCCATTGCTAACTTCTCTATCGGCACGGTGAGTTACAAAACTGCGCACAACTGTGATGTATGGGAAATAACTGCGTAATTGTTATGGTATTTGTAGTATTGACAGAGTTATGTCCCATGTATTGTTACCTTCTCTTGAAGAGTGAAAGCCCTTGTAAATTATTATTATTATTATTATTATTATTATTATTATTATTATTATTATTATTATTATTATTATTATTATTATTATTATTATTATTATTATTATTATTATTATTATTATTAATGTTATTTTTATTATAATGTAACTTATTTCGTGTAGTTGTTGTTGTCCATGGTGGCGTCACTGGACATGTAATAATATGGCCACGTTACAACTCTATGATATCGTCTGTCTTTATGATGATCTACAATATTCATAATAATAATAATAATAATAATAATAATAATAATAATAATAATAATAATAATAATAATAATAATAATAGTAATAATAATAATAATGATAATAATAATAATGATAATAATAATAATAATAATAATAATAATAATAATAATAATAATAATAATAATAATAATAATAATAATAATAATAATAATAATAATAATAATAATAATAATAATAATAATAATAATAATAATAATAATACACATTTATACAGCGCTCATTCTCGTGTAAAACACTAGCTCTGGGCACTTTACAATATAAATTATCATTTTTAGTGAAAAAAAATACTACATCTCTATGTAATTACAAGCTCTCTGTTCTACTCTGGGTAGTTGTATAATGGCGATGATATTTGAATATTCCATGGTTTAGTGTTCGTGG
>NC_088367.1:31543408-31565908 GCF_034508935.2 Berghia stephanieae | reverse complement strand
GTGAAAAGCTTCGAACTGAGATATTGCCAAGTTTAGTTAGAAGGTCAATTTTTGGGATTGTTCTTTTTTTCTTCTATTTTTCTTTCTTGCATTGTCTGGCACCTTTCATACACACTTGTTCTGTTCTTTATCTTACACCGGTCGGTGCCAGCTCCTCAATGTCTTAATTTGATGTCCACAGATTGTTTCTTTGGTGATGCCACTGTCAGGATTGATGGGTCGTACTCGTGTAGCCAGTACATTGGTAAAAGGTGAGGTTGATGGGATATGGGCATGGTGGAGTAGGAGGGGGGGGGGGGGTGATGTCGGTGATGGTGATGCTAGTGATGATGGGGATAGTTATGAAGATGATGATAATGGTTATGATGGTGGTGGTGGTGATGATGATGATGATGATGATGATGATGATGATGATGATGATGATGATGATGATGATGATGATGAATGGTGCAATTACGATGGTGCTAATTATTAAATGACACAATAACACTCCTACACCATGACCCTAGTAACTATTTATATCATGCAATAGTTATATATATATATATATATATATATATATATATATATATATATATATACACGCATATATATATATATATATATATATATATATATATATATATATATATATATATATATATATATATATATATATATACAAATGTCCTTTAAACCAGACCTATGACTTGCTATCAGACCAACATACGAACTGCCTGTTGTGAGTCTTGTAAGAAGATTGAAAAACAGTCAGAAGGTAAGTATGTCCATTTTTGATTAGTTTGATATAATATCACAAGTTGCCTCAAAACAATACGGCTATGTGGACTCGCAGTATGGATCCCGCCTTCGGCAATCAGCTTCGGAGAACCTGCTTAACAGGGCGATCACTGCATCAGTGGGAAATTTTCCACCTGTCCAACATGTATCCGAAGTGGTAACGAGCCCGAAACCGCAGAGCATCTAGTTGAACGGTGTGTTGTGACGAAGCTTCCGGGTGGGTTTGGGACGGTGCACTAGTGCGGTACTATGCGTCGCTCAGAGCGTGGCTCGAACCCAGGACCTTCCGATCCGAAGTTGAGTGTCATAACAATAGACCACATCGCCGCACAATCCAATTTGTGCGGCTATGTGGTCTATTGGTATGGCACTCGCTTTCGGACCCGAAGGTCTTGAATTCGAGCCACGCTCTGAGCGGCGCATAGTTCAGTCCATGGAAAAGGCTCTTTACTCATATTCTCTCATCGTACTCGGGCGTAAAATGAGTACCTGGCCGTTAACATTCTTGTCGATGTCGGAAAAAAAAGTTGTGATATCGCCTGACAGGCGTCATGTCCCATTCTATATGTTAAGCGTGACTGCTGGTCAGGGACTCCTTGTAAAGCGCTTTAGGCACGTTTAATGAATTTTGCGCTATATAAATGCTTGTTTTATTTCATCTTATTATGTCGGGGTGAATATACAGTGGAATCCGTATAAAGTCAACGCTATTGAAGTCAACTTTAGTTGAAAGTCACCCATCCCTTCTGTTGGCCCGGAATTTTCTGTTCTTTATCTTAGTGGGTTCCATTGATATTGTGCGGCTATGTGGTCTTGTGGTATGACACTCGCTTTCGGATCGGAAGGTTCTGGGTTCGAGCCTATCTCGGCGCATAGTTGAGTCCTTCGAAAAGGCTCTTTACTCACATTCTCTCACCGTACTCAGGTGTAAAATGAGTACCTGGTCGTTGTACCTTCGTTGTCTCTGCGGGGAAAAAAGGTATTCTCGCCTAACAGGCGTCATGACTCGTTCTACATGTTACATATTGCTGTTGGTCAGGGACCCCTTGTAAAGCGCTTTGATCACATTAAATGGATATTCCGCTATATAAAAGCTCAAATTTGTTTTATTGGGTTTTAAGATTGATTTGTACAATTTTTTATTTTTTTTTATTTTTTTATTTTGCTCGTTTCAAATTGAATGCTATTGCAAATGTTAACTCTCTACGTTGAATTTTTAAAAGAATATGGTCTAAATTTAGTTTTACGCCTTGAAACATGAATTTTAAATTTATCATCCCTTGTATACGTTATGGGGGTCCCGATAGCACAGTTGGTAGAGCACTCGCTTCACACGCAAAGGGACCAAGATCGATCCCGGGTTCAGTAGAGATTTTTCCCTGACTCCTTTGTCCACCCAGCAGTAAATGGGTAGCTGGGTCTATTAGATCTGGTAGAAAGTACTTTGCAATAGACAAGCACCCTATCTAAAGGGTAGCAAGCAATGTCTATTGTCCGTTTCACGATATAGAAACCGGGATGAACTCCGGCTCCATGGGCCTATGGCTCTGAAAGACTACTATTGTATAAGTTATATGAGAGAATATAAAAGAGACTCTTGGGCCCACCTCATAAGGAGGAACAATTTGATATATATATATATATATATATATATATATATATATATATATATATATACGTAGCTGAATAGGATTCTATAGTCTGATGTCACGTCCGCCCAGCAACGAGCAGCTTGGTTCTAAACAAAGAAAATCGGTACTTTTTATTCTTCATGCTGACTAGAACATTTTCACATGTCATGTGATCCGAATGTATAAAAGTCAAAACATGATCAGATTTATAATGTTTTTCTCCTCTGGATAAACTTTTATGCTCGTCGAAGTATTTCATAAGGGCGTCCGCCATTGTTTCCGATAGTTTAGAACCAGTTACTAAGCTACTATGCATCATTGTGAAGGAAGTGACATGACGACTGTTGAAGCCAATTAAATCCACAGTTTTGTCCCCGCGCATGTATTTGCAGGTCTGACAGCCCCGATTGATATGGGCTCATTGTTGAAATGGAAACACTCTCAACCGAAGCAAAATATTGTCCATTGTCCATTACAACCATTGCCATCCGGAAGTATAACGAACCAACACACAAAACTATGTGTAACCATGAACGTTTATAGTCTGGTTAATACAGTTTAGTGAGAATTACTCATAAACGCTGATGGCAAAAAATCAATAACAAAGACCTGGGTGACGTCAACTTCATTCAATCTTTTGCTTTCAGCATGCCCCTATGGAGACAAGAAAACTGGTTGCACAGCCGATTTCTGTAAAATCATCGGAGTGGACGGAACTCGTTTCGAGGAGGATTGCTGCGGAACGTGCGGATATGACGTCATCAGAAAGTGTGAAGACGTATCAAGGATTGACGGTTGGACGTGTGAGCAAAGAGTGTCCTTGAATAACGTCCAGGGTTGTTACAATACGTCAGTGGCGTATCACTGCTGTAAGACTTGTGCGGCCCTCCGGAAGAATGTGTCTGGTAAGTAAAAAAGAAAAGCCAATGCGACCCAGTATCTCAAAATTGTACCATTTCATTGAATGATAGGGGAGGGGGGGGGGGGGGGGGGGGGGGGGGGGGTTCAAAAAGCTCCTCGGACTAGAATCTCTTTCAATGAGGATGATCTATATTACGCCACTGAATGCAAGTTTGTTGTGAATATTTTCCCCACAGGAAAAAGAATCAACACATCATTACTGTAAACATTTTAAATTTTGAGTCATTTTATTGTAAACGATGAGAAGCTCAAAGGTTTTAAGCGTTGTGAGAAAACTGTTTGGTCTATCACTATCGTTATTCAAAATTCGTAATGTCACTTTTCATGAAGTTATGGTCAGGTGTATGGGAAAGGTATCCAGCAACTTTTCTCAAATTTCATACTTTTTCAACTTGACTAGATAGCTGTGAAACATATTTAGAAGTGAAATTAAGCTTTGATATATCCCGAGGATGTACAAAAAGGATTGATTTAATCATTTATGACAAAAACTCATTTTGGATAAAAATTGACCTTCTAACTAAACTTGGCAATATCTCAGTTCAAACCTTTTCACCATTCGACTGATTCACTTTCTCTCACCGTACTCAAGTGTAAAATGAGTACATGGCCTTTAACAGCGTTGTCTCTGTCCGAAAAAATGTAATATCGCCTAACAGGCGTCATGTCCCGTTCTACATGTTAAGTGTTGCTGTTGGCCAGGGACCGCTTCTACAGCGCTTTGAGCACGTTTAGGGGATGTTATGCTATATAAATGCTACAATTTTTAATTGCATGGAGATTATGTAGTCGGCGCCCTTGTAAAGCATTCTGGGCACTTTTAGAAAATATCAAATTAAGACATTGAAGAGCAGGCAGCAGTGTAAGATAAAGCAAGAAAGAAAAATAGAAGAAAAAAAAAACAACCCAAAAAAATCAGTCTACCTTCACTGGGAATCGAACCTCAGGCCTTCTGGTTTACCGGTCAGACGTGCTACCACCTTTCATACACACTTGGTCAGATCTTTATCTGAGCACTTTTAGTGGATATTGCACTTTATAAATACTCACGTTTAACCATCTCCTTACCACCTATTGGAAAATCGTCACATTTGTTACGATGCAACCGTCACTTTTCTCATCCAGATTCCATTTCTTTTTGCTTTAGCTATAAAAACTTGACATTCTGTAATAGAGGTCATATTATTGTCGAACAAAATTATGTATAGAATGTGTTTGTATCTTTTCTGTTTGAGTTAGAAATGTCTGTTTTTGTGTTGGGTGGGTGTGAAGTTTTGGGGAAAATTCTGAAAATGACTGGTAAGGGACAGTTAAAAGAAAAAATCAAATAGCACCGGGCATTATGTAATGTTGAAAACGTGCTATATAAATGAAGACCACAGGGGAAAAACGATCAAAGTCACATTTTTCAGCTTTTGAGAAAATCAAAATTAAAGTTTGGAAACCCATTTGAAAACGCCACATGATATATAAATTGAACTGAATGTGAATTACTAAACGTATATATTTTGACTACAAGTCAGATGCATATAAAAAACAAGCTCTTGGTTGATGTTAATACCAAATTATTGTGACATTAGAACAGTAAGGGACTTTCGGACTTTGATCGATCTTCCCCTGTGGCCTTCAAATGTGATTTATAATTATAAATCCACAGGTTGTGAATATGGCGATAAATTGTCTGGAACAACTTGTCGAGGATTGGCCAATGACGAAACGTCCTGTCAACGATACGGACAACAGTGCTGTCAAACGTGTCAAAACTTGGACTTCAGTGGGGGCTTGGCTTTGCATTGCTCTCTTACGTCAATTGTTGTAATGATTGCATTCGGTTTTTTAATGTCAAGATATCAATAATAGGGAGGGAACAGTGTGATATTTTATATTATTTTATTTTATTTTATTATTATTATCATTATTATTATTATCATTATTATTATTATTATTATTATTATTATTATTATTATTATTATTACTATTATTATTGCTATCATCATCATCATCATCATCATCATCATCATCATTATATCATCATCATTACAATATCATTGTCATCATCATCATCATCATCATCATCATCATCATCATCATCATCATCATCATTACATTATCATCATCATCATCATCATCATCATCATCATCATCATCATCATTACATTATCATCATCATCATCATCATCATCATCATCATTATCATCATCATCACCATCATCATCATTATCATTATCATCATCATCATCATCATCATCATCATCATCTTCATTAATATCATCACCACCACTTCCATCATCCTAATCATCATCATTACTATCTGCACCATACAAGTTGTCATTGTTGAACAGTTATTATTCAAAGTCTAATCTTTTGCGCTTGATATATATATATATATATATATATATATATATATATATATATATATATATATATATATCAATAACAAGAATAAATGATGTTTACAATATCTGGTATTTTAGGGTTGAGTTGAAGAGGTGAAGTATAGTAAAATCTATGACTCATTTATGATATTAACTTAATCTTTAAGAATGTTTTTCCTGCTGTCCGCCAATTTGTGCGGCTATGTGGTCTTGTAGTATGACACTCGCGTTCTGATCGGAAGGTCCAGAGTATAATAATATCGCCTAACAGGCTTGTTCTCCACGTTGCATGTTGCTGTTAGTCACGACCCTTTGTAAAGCGCTTTGAGCACGTTTAGTGGATATTGTTCTATATGTTTTAAAAAAAAAATATCAATACTGGATTGAATAAGTATTACAATGTCTAACGTAGCCAAGTGGATAGCGCGTTAGATTAGCACTTGGGGGATCAGGTATTCAATAATCCGCTTAAAAATAATAAAAATAAAATTCCCTTCATTCATCCCCAAGGGGAAATTTGTTTCTTGGGTCTATTCCAAGGGAAGACTGGAATAACCCTGGCGTCAGCCGCAGTGCAGCGCCGCGATTTGAGCTAGGCCGAGGTGATTTGCCCAAGGCCACACAGCGCAGCAGCAGCGAGCGATTGAACTCAGTAACTTTCGGGGTACGAGGCAAAGACTGTGCCGCTGAGCGACTCTGTCCATTATGAAACAGAATCTCCTTCAGCTAGACACTTAACTCATGTTACTCACTTCAACTCTAAGGCGCCGCACTGCGGCTGAAGTCTGGATTATATTTTATAGGTGTTGAGTCTAAAGACAATATTGTTAATACCGTTAAAATAGAATTATTTTTTTTTAATTTGGGAAAAATAATATAACAGCATAATTTTGACATTCAGTTCAATGTTCTCTGTACTCTGTGTAAAAAAACAAAACAACCAAATTTTGAAATATGGATTTTTCCAGAGTACGGCATTGATGTTGTTATTATTGTTTTATTTTCAAAGATTATTTTGCTACTTTTCTTTCAATTTTTAAACGGAAAAGACAGCTTGTTGTTAAAGGCTATTTATCTTACTTACGAATTTTCATTTTGAAACCCCCTGATTAATGTGCAATATTGAATTATTACTGAAAGACGTCTCTGAAATTATGGTTGATATTTTGAATACTCCAGTTTGACGTGTACTTATTTGCAGATCTGATAACCCAATTCCTTATGGGCTCATTGTTGTAATGGATATCTCAAAAAAATTACGCAAATTATTGTCCATAAAGATATTCGGATGTCAGACCTGCATATATATACACGTCTGCCCAGTTAAATATAATTTGAATAAAACTTTTAAGACCAATGTTAATTTTTACCACTTCTTCTTTCTTTTCTTAGTTTTTTTTTTTTTTTGGTTTTTTGTTGGGGAGGGGGGGGGGAGGGTTGGAGGATATCTGCTAATGATCAAAATGGATCCAATTCAATGTGTGCTTTTTTTCAGGTCTGTGACCCAAATTGTTATTGCCTCATTGTTGTCATGAAAGTACTTTAAAACCGACGACAATTAAGTCCATTACGACAATGCTAAATCAAACCCATAACAATAAGTGAAGCGAGTAGTAGAGTGCCAGAAGACAATAGAGAAGTTAGATCATCTCATCTCATCTCAATCCCATGACCGGATGGTCGTCGGGGTGACTTGCGTGAAGCAGAAGTTACAGTCTTCGTCCATGCCTGCCTTTTGCTAGCCCTATGTAGCAGCTCCAGAACCAACATCTCTGTCCATTCTTTTATATTGTCCAGCCACATCTTCCTTTGGAGCCCTCTTCTGCGCTGGCCTTCGACTGTGCCCTGCAGAACTGTCCTGCTCAGGCTATCGTGTCGAGTATGGTGTCCAAACCAAGACAGTTAGTTGGCTAGCATTAAAGCTTAATAGCCAGTATTCCCAACATAAACATGTAACATAGAAACGATTGAGACATTGAGTATGCTACGGTATTTGGGGTGAAATATTAATTCAGAAAAGTGAGTGGAGCAGGCACTTATGTTTATCATAACATGAAATGAAGTGAGTAGGAAAGTGCCCGAAGACAATAGAGAATAAAGATTTAGTCAGACCCATAATGCGTTCGGTTATCAGACCTGCAAATAAGTACACGTCGGGCTAATTAGAATAACCCGAGTTAACTATAATTTATTATGACCCATGACTTCTCAATGGTATCATATGGCCTGGTGGCTCAACGGTACCCTGTCTAGACTTGTCACAAAAGCCAAGAAATGTTAAGCGTGGCCAGTGGTCGGATGGGTGACAGTGATCGGGGAAATTCTGGTCCAGATGTGGTGGGTAGATGGAATCTTTTGACCACCCATGTTGGACAGGAAGTGCTTTGTTTTCTATCCCCCTGGATCTGTTTTCTGAATTGCTTTCTGTCTTTGTGCTGGTATGTAATCTTCTTGTGCTATGACACTCGCTTTCGGATCGAAAGGTACTGGGTTCGAGCCTCGCTTGACGCCTAGTTGAGTCCTTGGAAAAGGCTCTTTACTCACATTTTCTCACCATACTCAGTTGTAAAATGAGTACCTGGCTGTTAACAGCGTTTTATTATCGCCTTAGAGGCGTCATGTCCCGTTCTATAATATGATACTTGCTGCTGTTGGTCAGGGAACCTTTGTAAAGCGCTTTGAACACGTTTAGTGGATGTTGCGTTATAAAATGCTCTAAATGCTCTTTCTGTCTTTGTCTTGAAATTGGATTGCTTGGTCTAGTCCTGGCCCTATCCCGAGAGAGGGAAACAGCCAAATGTAAAGTTCTCTAGTTTTGGGAGGTTTTCCCATGCAAGTCATCACTCTGTTATATAATTTGTTTTGAACATATAAATGAAATAAAATAAAATAAAATTCTATTCTCTTTATTCATCCCATAGGGGAAATTTGTCTCTAGGGTCTATTCCAAGGGAAGGCTGGAATAACCCAGGCGTCAGCCGCAGTGCAGCGCTGCAAATTGAGGTGACTTGCTCAAGGCCACATCAACGGTACCTTTCGGGTACGTAGCAAAGACCGTACCGCTGAGTCTCGCTGCCCCAAAACTGAGTACCTGGCTATTAACAGCGTTGTCTCTGTCGGAAGAAAAAAATTAAAATATAGATAGTATGCGCTTGGCTAAGAAGCTCATAACATTGCCATCCGGAAGTATAACGGACCAACACACAAAACTATGTGTATCCATGAACGTTTATAGTCAGGTTAATACAGTTCAGTGAGCATTACTCATAAACGCGGATGGCAAAAAACAATCACAAAGACCTGAGTGACGTCATCTTTGAACTATCTATAGCCTAACAGGCGTCATGTCCCGTTCCGTGGGATCCTGTGCTGGTGCCTTGATGAGACTTTTAGGTGATCTCAAACTAAGCACTTCGATGGTGTGCTCTTGGAATCTACATCTGTTCCCTATTTGAATCAACTCCCGTTTGTCTTACCTTTTCTTGGGTGCTATATAGATAGAATGCGCTTGGCCAAGGAGTTCACAACATTGCCATCCGGAAGTATAACGGACCAACACACAAACTCTGTGTAACCATGAACTTTTATAGTCTGGTTAATACAGTTTAGTGAGAACAACTCACAAACGCGGATGGCAAAAACCATAACAAAAGGCCTGAGTGACGTCATCTGCATACTATCTATATATTGTCATGGGGTAACAAAAGCTCCCCCCCCCCCCGCCATTACAATTAAGGAGTAAAAGGGGCACGTCATGAGATTAGGGTTAATTGTAATTCTATAGTTTTTGGTTTCTTTTGTTGTTGACAATTTTATTCTTTCGCTTTATACTGGTTTGATCTAAATGCGCCATAAAACCCTTTAAAAAAACCACAACCAGAGCGGTGTCTTTGAATAAGGCACTTGACACAAGTTACCCCACTTGGCTCAGGTTTGAATAAATACATGGCTTTAGGCACTGACAGAGTGTTATTACAAAGCAAGGACGTCTAACAGGCGATTGGTACTATACGAAATGGAAATATCGTTTCATATGACCTGTTGTTTGAATAAATGAAATATTAAGCGCATTGGGCATAGTAATTTCATGGAGATGCGCTATATAAATGTTAATATTTATTGAATGTGGAAGTGAGTAGGTTGATAAAATTGAATTTACCGCTGTTATCGGCCAGGTATTCATCATATACCACAGACAAATGTGAGTATAGAGCCGTTTTCCAAGGACTCAACTATGCGCCGCTCAGAGCGTGGCTCGAACCCAGGACCTTCCGATCCGAAGTTGAGTGTCATAACAATAGACCACATCGCCGCACAATCCAATTTGTGCGGCTATGTAGTCTATTGGTATGACACTCGCTTTCGGACCCGAAGGTCCTGAATTCGAGCCACGCTCTGAGCGGCGCATAGTTCAGTCCATGGAAAAGGCTCTTTACTCATATTCTCTCACCGTACTCAGGTGTAAAATGAGTACCTGGCCGTTAACAGCGTTGTCTCTGTCCGGAAAAAAAATTGTAATATCGCCTGACAGGCGTCATGTCTCGTTCTACGTGTTACGTGTTGCTGTTGGTCAACGACCCCTTGCAAAGCGCTTGGAGCACATTCAGTGGATATTACGCTATATGAAAACTCAATTTTGAATTTTGAAATTTAAATCAAAGATAGGACTAGAATAGGACGAATGACTGGTGTAGATGGTTGCCTTGGGGATGACGACAATATCACAGCGACGACGATGGCGAAACATTCTAGCATTGAAAAAAAATGAGCTTTTCTATAGCGCAAAATCCACCAAATGTGCTCAAGGCGCTTTACAAGGGGTCCCTGGCCAACAGCAACATTGAACATTTAGGACGGGACATGACACCTGGTAGGCGATGTTACAAATGTTTTTTTCGGACAGAGACAACGCTGTTAACGACCTGGTACTCATTTTACACCTGAGTACGGTGAGAGAATGTGAGTAAAGAGCCTTCTCCAAGGACTCAACTATGCGCCGAGCGAAGCGCGAACCCAGGACCTTCCGATCCGAAAGCGAGTGTTCACTAACCACTAGGACCACTAGCCGCACTATACTTATTATTCATTGAGTACTATTAGTGGTACTCTTGTGTCAGGATGAGATATATAGGTAATCTCAAACTAAGTACACTGATAGTATGCTCTTGGAATCTTCATCTGTTTTTCTTTTTTTTACTGGCGCTGATATGACCTTAATGTGTTGCAAGCGCGTAAAATCCTCAAAAACAAACAAAACCAAACAAATTAGAAAAAAAAATGATATACCGCAGGATGGGGTGACTAAAGCCAGCCCCCAAATGTGCCACCCCCCCCCCCCCCACTCCCCCCTCCCCCCAGATTGAAAGATATTAAACAAATATGATAAAATATACATCATTTGATAGAGTCCGCCCTTCCCTACACTTTAGCAAAAGAACATCGGACAGCGAGCACCCCCCCCCACTCCCCCCCCCCTCCCCCCAGATTGAAAGATATTAAATAAATATGATAAAATGTACATCATTTGATAGAGTTCGCCCTTCCCTACACTTTAGCAAAAGAACATCGGACAGCGAGGCTCAGCTGTACCATCGTTACTTTGAACCCGAAAGGTTCCCACTTTCAAATACCCGCTGCGCTGTTAGATCTTGAGCAACTCACCTCGCCCTAGCCCAGTTTGCGACGCTGCACTGCGGCTGGTGCCTGGGTTATTCCAGTCTTCTTATGGAATAGACCCTGAAGACAAATTTTCACTTATGGGAAAAATAAGGGAATTAAAAAAAAATTATTTCATTGACGAGATACATCATATAAAGATCTTTAAAAAGTGGCCAAATGGCCAATATTTGTTTAATAGCTTTCAATCTGGTTTGTGTGTGTGGGGGTTGGTGGGGGGGGGGGGGGGCATTAGGGGGCCGGTCTTAGTCGCCCCATTCCACGATACTCAGTTGTTCAATCTAATAGAATATGGACATGTTTTATTAGTTTTACTCAACTGTCACTACCGTGTAGAAAAATAAAAATTACCTGAACTCATTAGATTTATTAATAATACGTGCTTTATCATTTGTCTCAGAAAACTGTAAATAATGATGGGGTAAAAGTAATTACAGTCAAATGGGACAGCGTGGCTCAGCGATATGGTCTTTGCTTCGTACCCACAAGGTACCAAGTTCGACTACCCACCTCGTTGTGTGTCTATCTATCTATCTATCTATCTATCTATCTATCTATCTATCTATCTATCTATCTATCTATCTATCTATCTATCTATCTATCTATCTATCCATCCATCCATCCATCTATCTATCTATCTATCCATCCATCTATCTATCTATTTATCTATCTATCTATCTCTCACACATGCTTACACACACACACACACACACACGCAATCAAAACTTTGAACAAACCGACAGCCTACATGATATTGATATTGATTTATGTTTTCATTCCCTCGTCGACCGTTTATTGTCCCTTCTAAAGTCGTTGAAATAAAATAAACATCTTGATCAACCCCAAACGCATTTTTCATTTAAGTCATTTTTTCCCCTTTATGTTATGGTTGTTTGGCGGGGGAATCTTTTTTTTTTTTTTTGACGAGATGGGAAGGGTTTTTTTTATTATTTTTATTATTTTTAATTCTTTTTTAAATTTTATAGTTTGTGTTTGTTGCATTTTGGTTCATATTCTAATTTTTATGATTTTTTTTTTTGCTTATGCCTTTTGGTTGTTCTTTTATATGGGTTGGGTTGGGAAAGGGGAGGGGGGTGTGTGTTTGCTTTTTTTCATGTTTTAAATCTTTTTTTTTCTTTTGGTAATCTTTGGGTGTTTTTTGTTTTTGTTTCTTGACATACGTTAGTTATTATTAGTTATTATTATTGTTATTATTATTATTATTATTATTATTATTATTATTATTATTATTATTATTATTATTATTATTATTATTATTGGGGGTCCCGATAGCTCAGTTGGTAGAGCACTCGCTTCACACGCAAAGGAACTGAGATCGATCCCGGGTGCAGTCGAGATGGTTTCTTACTCCCCTGTTCACCCAGCAGTGATTGGGTCGCTGGGTCTGTTGGCTCTGGTGGAAAGTACTTTGCGATAGACTAGCGTCCTATCCAAAGGATAGCAAGCACTTGCTATTGTCCGTTTCACGCTATAGAAACCGGGGTAAACTACGGCTCAATGGGCCTCATCTCATGGCTCTGAAGGACCACTTTATTATTATTATTATTATTATTATTATTATTATTATTATTATTATTATTATTATTATTATTATTATTATTATTATTATTCATTCATTCATTCATATATAATCCGTTGATCTGTGTAGGCACTTACTGTGTCTTCTATACCCCTATATCTGTTTTCCAACATGCTTTCTGTCTTTGTCTTGGGAGGAAATTACTTGGTTTTGTCCTGGCCCTGGCCAGATACCCTAGCTGGGAGGGAAACAGTCAAATATATAGTTAGTTTTGGGAGATGATATTGTTTTCCTTGTAAATCATCTCTCTGTTATGCACTGTATTATATTTTGTTTATATATATATATATATATATATATATATATATATATATATATATATATATATATATATATGATTTATAAACATTTGAATATCCCTCTTAGTGTGGACCTGTGCTTGTGTCTGGATGAGACTTTTAGGTGATTTCAAACTAAGCACTTTGATAGTGTGCTCTTGGAATATTGAATTTTCTACTCATACAAACTGAGAGGTCCTGGGTGTGTCTTTGACCTCCCATGGTGAGAAGGAGGTCACTTGATGCACCTTCTATCACCCTATATCTTCTTTTTTATGAGCTGCTGTCTGTCTTTGACTTTAAATTGGATTAGTTGGTACTAGTTTGGGAAGTGATATATTTTTTCATTGTAAATCATCTATCTATTTTTGTTTTGAACTGTATCTTGTTAACATTTGAGTGTAGTAATCATTTTAGTGGGATCCTGTGCTGGTGTCTGGATGAGACTTTTAGGTGATATCAAACTAAGTACATTAATGCTATGCTCTTGGAATCTACATCTGTTTCCTATTTGAACCAATTCCCCTTTCTCTTCCTTTTTCTTGGGTTTTTTATTTGTAATTCTTGAATTTTTAACTATCCCAATTTCTTCCTTTTTACTGTCGTTGATACGACCTTAATGTGTCGCAAGCGTCGCAAAACCTTTCATGTTATAACACACATACACACACACACACACACACACACACACACACACACCATTTACGCAATCTCACACATTCATACACAAGCAAATAAAAGTAATAAAAAAATAGACAAGTCATATACTATTTCATAATTTATTTCTTCTTCTATTACTTATTTACGCTTAAATCTAATTAACATTGAAATTTTAGAGAAAAGAAATGAGACCAAAACTAAAATTAGAATTTATTTAAATTTCCGAAATATAGTGTTAACATTTTCTCTAAACTAAATTCTTATCTGGCTTGGTTGACTGATCTGGTGGAAAAAAAAGTTCAAATATATTTTGTCAATATCATCAAATGGATTATTCTTTTGTCAAATTGAAAAAAAGAAAAAAGAAAGAAATTAAGTAGGTTATTATGGTAGCATTATCGACGTGCCCTTATTTGCAAGTCTGATAATAACCTAATACATTATGGGGTCATTGATGCTATAGAAATCCCCCCCCCCCCCCCCCCCCCAATGACGCACAGTATTATTCATTACAACAATGTTAAAGTAGGCCCATAATCGGGTTCGGATGTCAGACTTGCATGTATGTACACGTTGTGTTTAATGCTAGATATAGATTTTGATTCGTTGTGGTTTAGCGTTTCGGTTCTATTTCTTGCTTGGTTCAACAATCGTGACGTCACTTCCCTCGTAATGGCGCATAGTAACTTAGTAACTAAACTATCGGAACAATGGCGGACGACCTTATGAAATGATTCTCCAACGAGCATAAAAGTGTATCCAGGGGAGAAAAACATTTTAAATCTGATCATGTTATGACTTTTATATATTCTGACCACATGACATGTGAAAAAGTTCTAGCCAGCATGAAGATAAAAAGTACCGATTTTCTTTGTTTAGAATCAAGCTGCTCGTTGCTGGGCGGACATGACATCAGACTGTTGAATCCTATTACTGAGCAAAGCGAACTGCACCTGTATTACACATTTGTAAGCGTTTAAGTAAACTATTCATAAGTTCTGCCCAGTCAAATGCATAGTTATTGTTTTGGGAGATGATGTTTTTTTCCTTGTAAATCATCTCTCTGTTATGTATTATTATATTTGTTATAATTTATAATGTAAACATTTAAGTGTATTCCTCTTAGTGGGGGCCGTGCTTGTGTCCAGATGAGACTTATTGGTGATCTCAAACTAAGTACTTTGATAGTATGCTCTTGGAATCTACATCTAATCCCTATTTGTTCCCAGTTCCCCTTTGTCTTACTTTCTCTTGGGTGCTTTAACTGTAATTCTAGAACTTTTTACTATCCCATTTTCTTTCTTTTTACTGGCGCTGATATAACCTAAATGTGTTGCAAGCGCCGTAAAACCATTCAAAACAAACAACAAAAAACCACAAGACCACAAAGCCGCACGATAGAATTTTTTACCTTCGCCATTATGGGCACTGGCCGTCTGTCGCAGTTATCCTGTCCACCAGGAACACATCCTTCAGATTTTTCTTTTTGGCGACAAAGGAAACCTGCGATAAACGTGAAACAAAGAAAGAAATCGATGCTCAAGTCATAATACTTCAAAGAAATAATAATAATAATAATAATAATAATAATAATAATAATAATAATAATAATAATAATAATAATAATAATAATAATAATAATAATAATAATAATAATAGAATCATCATCATTGCCTTTTTCACCCTGGGTCAGGGTATAGGCCACAGACAAACAGTTTCCATCCTTCTCTATCCTGAGCCAACTTTTTTATCTCATTCCAGGTCTTACCACTTCTCTGTATATCAGCTTCTTTAATTCTTCTCCATGTTCCTCGTGGCCTTCCCTTGATCTTCTGCCCTGAGGGTTCCAGTCCAATACTTTCTTTGTTATAGTTGAGTCATTCTTTCTAAGCGTGTGTCCAATCCACCTCCATCGTCTTCTTCCTATATCCTCTCCTACTGGTTTCTGCTGTGTTCTTTTCCATACTTCTTCATTTTTTATTCTATCCATCCATTTTATTCTGAGTAGCTTACGCATGCACCTGTTTACAAAAATCTGTACCCTCCTTGTACATGCCTGTGATGCGTTCCAAGTTTCACATCCATACAGTAGGACAGACTTCACGTTTGAGTTGAAAAGTCTTAGCTTTAGTTGAAGGGAGATATCTTTAGTTCTCCAAACTCTGTTCAAAGATGTGAATGCAGCCTGTGCCTTTCCTATTCGTGCTTTCACCTCTGCTTCCGTGCCTCCATCCTTGTCAATTATACTTCCGAGATAGCAGAAAGTGTCTATATCTTCGAGTTCCTGATCTTTTACTTTGATCTGCTCCCTTTGACGCGTACCTATCCTCAAGACCTTTGACTTTACAGGGTGTATTCTTAGACCAATTGATTCCGAGAGGCTGTTTATAATTGTGGTTTTTGCTTGCATCTGATCCTGGGTGTGGGACAAAAGAGCCAGATCATCTGCAAAATCCAGATCATCCAACTGTGTCCAGGGGGTCCACTGTATCCCATTTCTTCTCCCTTTGGAGGTTTCCTTCATTAGCCAATCAATGGCAAGGATGAACAGGAATGGAGAGAGCAAGCATCCCTGCTTGACACCAGTCTTAATTTCAAAGCTGTCAGTCAGCTGATCTTCATGTACAACCCTGCAACTTGATCCTTCATACATTTCCTTAATGAGGTTTACTATCTTTTCAGGGAGTCCATAATGTGCCAGAATTTTCCACAATGTTGCTCTGTCAATACTGTCGAAAGCCTTCTCGTAATCCAGAAAGTTGACAATAAGAGGAGAGTTCCATTCTATAGACTGTTCCACTATGACTCGCAGAGAGGCAATCTGGTCGGTGGTTGAACGGTTTTTCCGAAAACCTGCCTGTTCGTCCCGCAGTTTAGCATCTGTTGCATTCTTAATTCTCTCTAAAATAATACGGTTGAAAACCTTTCCTGGGATAGAAAGAAGAGTGATGCCTCGATAATTATTACAATTACTGAGGTCCCCTTTCTTTGGAAGCTTGATAAGATGTCCTTCCTTCCAATCCTTTGGGAATATCCCGTCATTCCAGATTCTCTCAAATAGTGGGTGCAGGGCCTCAGCATTTCTTTCCGCATCAACTTTTAGAGCCTCCGGTGGAATCTGGTCTGGTCCAGCAGCTTTCCCCCTTTTCATCTTGTTAATGGCACCCACAATCTCTGCTATCGATGGTGGATCACAGCTAATTGGTAGCTCATTCCTTGCAGGCAAAATTTCTGGCTGGTTGTCTGGTGGTGGTCTGTTCAGAAGGCAGTTGAAATGTTCCCTCCATCGTTCAGATTGAGCCTCTTTTCCAAAAATAGTTTTCCCATCTTTGTTTTTGACTGGTACCTCTGGTTTCCCATATTTTCCAGCAAGTGTCTTGGTAGTTTGATAAAGGATCCTCATGTGTCCTCCAGTCGCTGCTGCTTCTGCTTTCTCTGCAAGTCTGTTCATGAATGCTTCCTTGTCTTTCTTCACAGATCTTTTGACTTCCTTAGCTATGGCTCGATACTGCTCTTGTGCATCCAGTCTTGAAGCCCTTGTTCGGCTTGCATTCACTTGTTCCTTCCTTGTTCTCCTCTTTTCAATAAGGTCCAAGGTGGTTGGACTTATCCATTCTTTATGTTCCGATTTCTTTACCCCCAATACCTCGTGGCAAGTTGTTATGTAAACTTCCTTGATCTTTGCCCAATGTGACTCTACATCTATGTCCTCCTCGAGCTCAGTAAGAGGTTGGAATCTATTACTCAATTGTAGTTTGAATTCCTCATTCTTTTCCCCATCAAGTGCATTCACCTCGAATTTTCTTCTTGTATGTGATCTGGCCCGTGTTTTCTGAGTCGGAGCTTAAGCTTTGCCAATAGCAGGTGGTGGTCTGATCCAACATCTGCCCCTCTCCGCACTGTCACATCTTCCAATGAACGTCTGAATCTACGAGAGATACAAAAATGATCAATCTGATTCTCTGTCACACCATCTGGTGAGACCCAAGTTGCTTTGTGGATCCTCTTATGGGGGAACACTGATCCTCCAATCACCAAACTGTTGAATGCACAGAAATTTGCAAATCTCTCACCATTATCATTCATTTCTCCCATGCCATGACGTCCCATGATACCTTCATAGCCTACGTTATCCTGTCCCACTTTTGCATTAGCATCTCCCATCAATATGTTGATGTCTTTCCTTGGCAACTTGTCAATGACTTGTTGTAGCAGACCATAAAATGTATCTTTGTCCTCATCTGTTGCATCATTTGTTGGGGCATAGATCTGTACAATGTTCATGCTGATCTTCTTACTCCGTGTTGTAAAGGACGCCATGATGATCCTTTCTCCGCATTGTTCCCATCCTCTCAGTGACTTCTGGGCAAACTTGCTTAGAATTATTCCTACTCCCTGTGTATGAATCCCGTCCCCTCTCCCTGAATATAAAATCTTCTCCCCAGACTTGAGGTGTTTCTGTCCGGATTGTATCCAGTGGGTTTCGCTTACTCCAAGTATATGCAGCCTGTATCTTCTCATCTCAGTCACAACTTGAGAGCTTTTTCCTGCTTCATACATGGTGCGAACGTTCCACGACGCAATTCGAAGCTGCTTGTTTGGCGAAGACGTCATCGGGTCAGCAGAGTCCTTTCGGCTTTGTCTGTTGTCCTTCATAAATTCTGTAATTCCAGAAACTCTTCGGTCGCCCAAGCTAAAAAAAGGATTTGGTTTGTCTGTCTGTGTTTCTGTAACGGTTTGAGTTTAACGGAAAGGGGTGTTAACCCTTTGCCAACCCCCAACCTGGAGGACCAGGTGACTCAAAGATGGGGGAATCACACACCATTAGTCGCCTTTTACGACACGCTGGCTTGGCGTTGGGCTATTCTTGACCCTCTCAGTTGAGGGACCCCGGACACCACACGGGGAAATAATAGAATAATAACAATATTATTATTAATAATAATGATAATAATAATAATAATAATAATAATAATAATAATAATAATAATAATAATAATAATAATAATAATAATAATAATAATAACAATAACAACAACAACAAAACAACAACCAATACTAAGACTCATCATCATAATTATCTTCCTTCTCCTCCTCCTCCTCCTCATCATCATCATCATCATCATCATCATCATCATCATCATCATCATCAACAACAACATCATCATCATCATTATCGAAAACAATATCATCCTCTACAACAACATTATCACCATCATCATCTTAACAATCATCTCCATTGTCACCATAATCACATTTTATTTTTTAAAAATATTAGAATCATCATTTTCATTTGCAATACTTACAATAAACCTTTTGTTGCTAGCTATGGTGCCTTGTGTTTTTATCCAGTTCTTTTTCAAGGAAGAATTTATAGTTGTATTAAAACTTTGATAATTGGGAAATTTGTTTGGTGTTGTCTCTTCCGCAAATCTGAACTCCAGGTCAACCCCGATTCCGTCAAAATAAACATTTATACCTAGGCAAACGTCGTTCGTGGCTGCCGCTTGGATTTTACTTATGATGGTACACTTATCGCTCACACTCTTTGGTTCACAGCTGAGATACCCTGAAGAAAGGGTGGGGGGGGGGGGAGACATTCACGAGGAAAATATTATGGTGTTTTGTTTTTTTCATGTATAGATATTTCGAAGAAGTCGTCACTCGGGTCTTTGTTATTGTATTTTGCCATCCGCGTTTATGAGTAATGCTCACTGAACTGTATTAACCTGACTATAAACGTTCATGGATACACACAGTTTTGTGTGTCGGTCCGCTATGGCAATGTTATGAGCTTCTTAGCCAAGCGCATAATATCTATAGATAGAATGCGCTTGGCTAAGAAGCTCATATCATTGCCATCCGGAAGTATAACGGACCAACACACAAAACTGTGTGTATCCATGAACTTTTATAGTCGGGTTAATACAGTTCAGTGAGCATTACTCATAAACGTGATGGCAAAAAACATCAACAAAGACCTGAGTGACGTCATCTTCGAACTATCTATGGATAGAATGCGCTTGGCCAAGGAGTTCACAACATTGCCATCCGGAAGTATAACGGACCAACACACAAACTCTGTGTAACCATGAACTTTTATAGTCTGGTTAATACAGTTTAGTGAGAACACGGATGGCAAAAACAATAACAAAGGCCTGAGTGACGTCATCTGCATACTATCTATAGATAGAATGCGCTTGTCCAAGGAGTTCACAACATTGCCATCCGGAAGTATAACGGACCAACACACAAACTCGGTGTAACCATGAACTTTTATAGTCTGGCTAATACAGTTTAGTGAGAACAACTCACAAACGCGGATGGCAAAAACAATAACAAAGGCCTGAGTGACGTCATCTGCATACTATCTATAGATAGATGTATATAGATAGAATGCGCTTGGCCAAGGAGTTCACAACATTGCCATCCGGAAGTATAACGGACCAACACACAAACTCTGTGTAACCATGAACTTTTATAGTCTGGTTAATACAATTTAGTGAGAACAACTCACAAACGCGGATGGCAAAAACAATAACAAAGGCCTGAGTGACGTCATCTGCATACTATCTATATTTATGTTGTCGTCGTCGTCGTCATCATCATCATCATCATCATCATCATCATCATCATCATCACCACCATCATCATCATCATCATCATCATCATCATCATCATCACCATCATCATCATTATCATCGTCGTCATTATCATCATCATCATCATCATCATCATCATCATCATCATCATTATCATCGTCGTCATTATCATCATCATCATCATCATCATCACCATCATCATCATTATCATCGTCGTCATTATCATCATCATCATCATCATCATCATCATCATTATCATCGTCGTCATTATCATCATCATCATCATCATCATCATCATCATCATCATCATCATCATCATCATCATCACCACCACCAATTTGTCACACACCTTCACACGTGCTTGGAGTAACATATTGAGTTGTTTATAAACAATAACACGAATGAAATCGACATCTCTGTGATCATTGTTATTGTTTTTATACCTCCAAATGGGTGACTAGTTATCACACGATAAAGTTTGTATAAAGGCTCGTTGTAAGACAAATTAACTCCTTTAGACCCTTGTAGCCAATGGTGCAGGAGATTATTTCGGTTTCAATAGCGTGAAGCGGACAATTGGATTCAATAGTCTGATGTCATGTCGCCCAGCAACGGCTGCCATCGTGGTTCTAAACAAAGAAAATTGATACATTTTATTCTTCATGCTGGCTAGACTTTTCATATGCCTTGTGATCAGATTGTGTAAAAGTCAAAACATGATCAGATTTATAATGGGCTTTTCCCCCTCTGAATATGCTTTCCTCAGCGAACTGGTACACATTTGCACCTGGGTAAAGTGAGGCGATTCCAAGAAAAACATTTTAGGATAAGATCGGAGATTACCATAGTCTATGGAATTGACCCTTGAGCAATCTTTGGGTCATTAAAGGATGCACCCAATATTGTTTTCTCTTTCAATTTAATATTTATCTTTTTTTTTCTAAGTAGTAAAGCACAGAAACGTGCAACCTCTATTTCATCCAAATTGATAATGCATTTGAGCAAGCGATACGCGAGGTATGTCCCGAGTGCGGTACCTGTTTTGAATAGAAGCTTTCTTCAGTGGGACAGGACAAATTCGTCCCAGGACAGTCCTGTCATAGTGCGGTAGGGGTAGAAGTTAGCTTTTTCTACATCATTTATGAAAAAATTGATTTTTATCTTACCAGGGTTGACTGCTCCCTGAGGATATCCTCCAGATTTTACTTTAAATCCTTGATGGGAGTATTTTGTGCTACAGCTATTGGTTGGTCCAAAGTTGCATGCCAGATCTGAAATACAAAAAAATGTGGATAGTATGAAGTTATCGTCACTCAGGTCTTTGTTATTGCTTTTTGCCATCCGCGTTTATGAGCAATTCTCACTAAACTGAAAAGATAGTATGCGCTAGGCTAAGAGGCTCACAACATTGCCATCCGTTAGTATGACGGACCAACACACAAACACGTGGTCGGACAAACATAGTTGGCTGTTTATAAACAGTAGCGTGAATGAAATCGACCTCTCTCTGACCATTGTTATTGTTTTTATACCGCCAAATGGGTGACTAGTTATCACACGATTTTCTCGATCAGATTATAAACGTTTACATTTATACATAGTTTTCTGTGTTAGTTCTTTTGACCAAGCGGTAAAGCATTTGGTATTTTACTTAAACACAAACCATCGATTGTAAAACCTTCGGAGTTTGCTTTGTCTACCAATCACTGCCATTGTTAACGTTGCAACGATTGTCCGAGAGGCGTGGTTATCAACCTATTAATGGGGATGATCTATATTACTTTTCCGTGTGCTCGAGGTCAATGGTCACATTGCAAAATGTGCTCAAAATGACCTACATAATGAGAAAAGAGAAATGTCCACAGATTTTGAAATATCTAGAATCACGATTGGTCATTTTGTTCAGCTTGACACATGACAATGTGTACAATTTTCATAAACAAAGCAGGGTGTTTACATTTATTGTAAAGAAACATC
>NC_088367.1:31523408-31538408 GCF_034508935.2 Berghia stephanieae | reverse complement strand
GCCTTACTGACAAAGGAAGCGAGTTCCAAATGGTAGGTCCTGCTTTATAAAAAATATATGTGCATTGAAAGAGTTTCCTGTTATTCCTCATCAAAATCACAAAGATTAAGTAATCTAGTGTTATTGGGTCTAAGTATCGATCAACGTTCTCTTTTTGTCAAGTCAATTGTTTTTGCTTTAAAGGTTTTTACGGCGCTTGAAAAGAAAGAAAGAAAATGAAATTGTCGAAAACTTGTAGATTTGCAATTAAAAGCATACGAGAAAAAGTAAGACAATAGGGATTGGTTCAAATAGGAAACAGATGTAGATTCCTAGAGCAAACAACCAATGTATTAGTTTGAGATCACCTAAAAATTTCATCCAGAGAGAAATGTAGGCCTCATTTTAGGGGAATACACTCAAATGTTTACAAATCATGTCATTCAAATTTTAAAAAGTAAAGAGATGGGTTTGAAAAGGAAAACAAATTCCACACCTTCAAAACTATGACCACACAATTGACTATTTCCCTCCCAGCCAAGGATTCTGGCCAGGGAGAGGACAAAACCAATTAATCTCATTCCAAGACAAAGACAAAAAGCAAGTTTGAAAACATATATAGGGGGGTAGAAGAAGATGCAATAAGTGCGTCCCTGGCCACTATGGGAAAACAAATAACCCCCATCCAGTTGTCAAGGCAAAAATGAAACAAAGAAACAAAAACAAAAAAGAAAACAAACCGAAAAGAAAGAGTGAAGAAACAACTTACATTGAAATAAGGAATCACTAGTGAGATAAATTCAAAGCTAATGATCAATTCACAAACACAACGTCTGTCACAAAGAAGAAATTCTAAATGATAATGATGCGGTATGATCAATAAAACGCGTGTCCCAATAATATAATGTAAACTTTAGTACGATTTAATTTGCATAATGCAATCGGTTTAATAGATCATCGTCTAAATGGGAAGTGTGTCTAAATGGGCGCTTTTCTTGTGATGTCGGTTTGAACAGGTTTTTGTAAGTGAATTTAGGCATATTTTTTTTTTGTAAACAAGTTTAGGCAACCTTTCTAAAATGGTAGACTTTTGTTTAAAAAGCCAATCATTAATGATAAAAGAAATTAATTTGTAAATGATAATAATAATAATAATAATAATAATAATAATAATAATAATAATAATAATAATAATAATAATAATAATAAATAATAATAATAATAATAATGATGATGATGATGATGATGATGATGATGATGATGATGATGATGATGATGATGATGATGATGATGGTGATGATGATGATGATGATGATTATGATGATGATGATGATGATGATGATGATGATGATGATGATGATGATGATGCTGATAATAATATATCTTTATTGTCCTCAAAAGAGTGGCAATTTGTCATTTGTTTACACATTTATAACAATACAATATTGTCATAGACACACTCACACTCACACAGATGCACACTAGTAACATGGTCGTCATCGGGAAAAAAAACAAAAACAAAAACAAACAAACAAACAAACCGGCATCAACAACATCATCATCATCATTAAAGTAAAAATATGTCCTGTGTCTGTGTTATCTCGCTCTCTTAATTGCATACGTTGAATGTTTGTATAATCATAATTAATAATCCTTTATAAAAATCTGCTGGGGTATACTGATGGTACCGACGTGTAAATATATGCAGGACTGACATCCGAACGCCTAGTTTAACATTGTTGTATTGATTGGACAATATTTTTTTTTAGATTTCCATTACAACAATAATAAGCCCATAACAAATTGGGTTATCAGACCTTTCAAATACGTGCACGTCGGATGGTACACATCTTGATAGGTCGTTTGACGTTGGGAATCGCCACCTGATGGCTTACATTGCGTCTCTAAGCGATATATTAATTTCGGGATGAAGCAGGTTGAGTGATGGAAATTGAATTCATAGTAACAAATATTAACGTTGGGATGTGGGGGAAGGTGGGGGGGGGGGGGGGGGGGGTAATCTCTATTCTTAATGTTGGAGAATAATTAGAAAGAACGAAATAGGTTTCATCAGTCGTGACGTCACTTCCCTCTTAATGACGCATAGTAGCTTAGTAACTGGTTCTAAACTATCGAAACAATGGTGGACGCCTTTATGAAATATTTCTCCGATGAGCATAAAAGCTTATCCAGAGGAGAAAAACATTATAAATCGGATCATATTTTGAATTTTATACATTCTGATCACATGCCATGTGAAAGAGTTCTAGCCGGCATGAAGAATTAAAAAGTACCAATTTTCTTTGTTTAGAACCAAGCTGCTCGCCGTTGCTGGGCGACGTGACATTAGACTATTGAATCCTATTGACGTCAATTTGCTCTTTGTTAGGCTGAAAATATACTGCCCCGCACGACTGAAGTGCGCCACAAAAAAAGGTGTGCACTCATCAATATTTCTAATCTGTGATTGTATTGACACAACTTGACGGAAAGAGCCGTGATGACGTAAAAAGACGTGCGTGTATGCAACACTTTTATTTTTTTGGCGTGAGCCAAACATGCAAACAACAGCCGGTCTATTTATTTTCAATTTTTTTTTTTTGGGTTGTTTGACAGTTGTTACTTCTCCAAATCTGCAGCACACAATTCTAACCAAGCGTTGTACTTATCAGGCGTCATTCCCACATAATTCACAAATTTCTCTTTGGGTTTGATCAAGTGTAGGTTTCAAGTGCTAGTATGCTCCATGCTGTTTTCTTGATCTGTTTATAGGATACACTCCAAATCTTCGACAACACTGTATTCTCTGTCTTCTTATCCACAACCACCACACGAAAGTTTCTCTGTTCAGGGCCAGTTTGTTTTTTTTTCACAGTCGGACTGTGTCGCGCTGAGCAAAGGAATCACCATTACCGACCTAGCTGCTCGTCCGTTTCGCGGCGCACTTCGGTTGTGCGTTGCAGTATATTTTCAGCCATATTGTTTTAAGCTAGCTATTTCTATGAGAAGCCCTAACTAAAAATTGTATTAACCAGACTATTAAAAAAATTGATGGCCATACATAGTTTTGTGTCCTGGCGGATTTGTAAGTTTTTTTTCAAAGTAAATATATAGCATCAATTCGATTTCTTAACTTGCAAACAAAAACATAACAAAACAAAACAAAAAAAAAAAAAACAAAACAAAAGAACAAAAAAAAACAATAAAAAATAAAAAATAACACCCTCTCATAATTCCTATTTCTCATCATTTATGTTCTAAATTCATTTTTGAATTGTCCAATTCATCCCGACATAAAATGTGTTCCATCATCTGAAAACAGTATAAAATATCGAGATTAATCGGACACCCGAGTCAGTCTAGAATTAATGTGAGAGGAAATACCAACGTTATCGCAACAATTTGTGAGTAGATCACACTAAAACCAAAAACATCCATTTGTTTATAGTATGTTAGAGCTTAGTCTGTTAAGCTTCAAAGTCCCAGGTTTGAAAGTTTTTGTCAAGATTAAGGTCATTTAGATATGATCGATATGTGAAGAACGAGCTCTATGGCCCAGTCAAGAATGATTGTGATAGGAAATACCAACTTTAATACTTTTGTAACGTAATAAATTGCATCTATTCTACACAATAACGAATTGAAAGTAACTCCCAAGTGTGGTTATAGATAGAATAAAGTTGACGTCACACAGGTCTTTGTTATTGCTTTTTGCCATTCGCGTTTATGAGTAATTGTCTCTAAACGGTATTAACCAGACTATAAACGTTCACGGTTAAACATAGTTTTGTGTGTTGGTCCGCTATACTTCCGGATGGCAATGTTGTGAGCTTCTTAGCCAGCGCATACTATCTATATAGGGTTCTACATCCAAAACCGAGTTAGTCCTGCTGACGTAATGCGTTTTGAAACGGTGGTACACTTAATATTTGATTTGAGGCGGTAGGTCACAAATCTATATTACCAAACGTTTCGGGCCCAAAACCCTTCTTCAGCCTACGACAACAACAAAATCAAAAGATAAATACATTACTAAAGAAACCAAGATCAATTGGTTAAAAAGGTTTTTATTGTTTTTTCTTTTGTTGTTGTTGGCTAAATAAGGGTTTTGAGCCCGAAACGTATCGTGTTTGGTATTTTTTTTTTCTTATTTCTTTTTTTTTTTTCTTTTTTGTTGAAGTTGTTATATTTATTTTGGTTTATTGCTTTTACAGTCCACAGCTCCCAGCAACTTAGTATCAATTTAATAATCAGCTTAGTCAGTATCATCTTGGCAAAAATTCTCAAACCTGGGACGTTAATCAAGACTTTGCGAAGCCCCAGGTTTGAGAGTTTTTATCAAGATGAGGGTCTGTTAAATAGGTCGATATCTGAAGAATTAGTTTTCTGGCCAAATTTTTAAATACGTTTTTTTTTTCCAGAGTCAGGGCAGTGAACTTAACTGGTCAAAAGGGAATTTTGAATGAAAATGGTTAGAAATATTAACTTCCGCAGGGTACTTTTTTTATTGTTTCTTTTTTCAAATGTATAAAAATGTATTCGTTAGTAATTAATGCCAAGTTTCATATTATGGCCTTGAATTCAATTTGCAGCATCCGACGTATAGGTACTTGTTTGCAGGTCTGATAACCCACATTTTTTATGGGCTCATTGCTGTAATGGAAATATTCTCAAACCAACGCACAACTTTGTCCATCACAAAAATGTTAAATCAAGCCCATAATTGTGTTTCGTTATGTGGCCTACCAAGTCGGCAAAATACTCATAATATCCGCTAGCTGGATATACATAGAACGAAGTTGACGTCATTCAGATCTCTGTTATTGTTTTTTGACATCCATGTTTATGAGTAATTTCAACTAAACTGTATTAGGGCTAACCCACACCGGAGACCGACACCGACAACCCGGCACTGCCGTCTTCTGCCGTTTTCCGGAAAAAGACGTCGAACACGGACAAAATACTAAGAATAAAGAGAAGAGCCGCTAGACCTACCCATTCCAAGCACCCGACGTCCTCTGCCGTTTTTTTTTTCTCGTGCCCGACGTCTTTATCCGGAAGACGGCAGAGGACAGCAGTGCGGGGTTGTCGGAGTCAGTCTCTGGTGTGGGCTAGCCCTTCGGAAAATACCAAAAGAGCGGAGATAGTAATTTTGCCAGCATACCAAAAGAGCGGAGGGTTACTGTAAACTCTTTAAAAAAACCAGTGGGGTTTGAAAAGTTCGTAGCTGTTTCAGGATCATTGCTTAGTACTTACGATCTTTCTTAATTGTCGGGGAGTGTGCTTGAAAAATATGTAGTGATTTAGAAGCATGTGAGTTTATAAGTGTGTGAGTTTAGTGTGTTTCTCGTCCGTGTGCTTGAAAAACATGTACCGAGTAAGAAACGTGTGAGTTGATTTAGTGTGTGTTTTTATTTTGATAATTTCGGGATTCTTGTCCGTGCTTATTGTAGGCATAACATAGCCTATCATTGTTAGAGACACCGCGAGGTTTTTAGTGTGTGTGTGTGTAGTTTGATTTCCAAACTCTATATTATAAGATAATTTCGGGCTTCCATTCTTTCTTCAACTCATCTGTATGGACACGTTAAAAATATCAAAGACCCAAAAAGGAGCTGACTGCGTTGTCCTAAATAACTACACTTATCGGTTGGACTATGCTACAAGTCATGGGGACAAGTACTGGCGATGCACAGTTAAAGGCTGCAAATCAAGAGTAAAGACAGACGGACAAGTAACCACAACGCTGACAGCTGTAACAAATCACAATCATGACAGAGACTACAGAACTACAGAAAAGACGATACTTCGAGCTGCTGTAAAACGTCGGGCCGAAGCTGATGTGTCAGAAAGACCAGCAAAAATCATGAAATCAGAACTTCTCCAAATGGAAGAGGCGAACCTGGTTCATAAAGACATCATCAACGTAAGAAGATCTATCTACAGGCAGAGACGAAAACAATTGCCAAAACTGCCGAAAACACGAGAGGACGTCCACAGAATACTGAACAACGACTTTCATCCAACCACATCAAAAGGTGAAAAGTTTGTCCTGCATAATGATGATGGCACCGGAATAATCATTTTCTCAACAGACAGCAACTTGAAAGAGCTGTGTTCAGCACATGTGGAAGAGCTATTTGTTGACGGAACTTTCAAGTCTTGTCCTCCCCAGTTCAGTCAGATCTACTCCATCCACTGTCTGAGTAATGGCATCTACTGCCCACTTGTATTTTGCTTGCTACCATCAAAAACTCAAGAAACCTACAAAAACATGTGGAAAGCAATCCTATCCCTGTGCCGTGAGAGATCACTTTCTCTCCAGTGTAGACAGTTTTCCATGGACTTTGAGAAAGCAGCCATGACCGCGCTTAAAACGTTGATTCCAGACGTCATTGTAAAAGCGTGCAACTTCCATCTGGGACAGGCTCTTCACAGGAAAATCCAGCAGCTGGGACTCGGAAATGAGTTTCAAACAAAAAATGAGGTTGGCAAGTGGCTGACCTACACTTTTGGACTTTCGTCTTTGGATCCGTCGGAGGTTGAGGACAGTTTCGCCATGGACCTCATGAGTTGCCAACCAGACGACACCAAGTTGATCCACTACTCCGATTATCTGCTACAAACATACATACTACCTTCAAGTCCTTTTCCACCTCCACTGTGGGCCTCTGTTCCCAAAGGCCAGAAAAGAACGAACAACGCAGCAGAGTCTTTCCACTCGATGCTGAACAAGGAGTTCTATGCCCCCCACCCGAACGTGTTCTTGCTCACTGACGCCCTAATCAAATTCCAGGCCACGACATATATCAAGATGAGATCAAAAGCAGAATCGAAAAAACAGCCCAAAGACCAGAAAGTTGCACAGCTCGTTAGTGAGAAAAAAACAGGCCAAAGATCCAGATTTGAGTTTGTGAAGGCAATGAGTTTTATCAACAGACCCTTGTAAATAGTTTCCCTTGCAAGATTTTACCAATTTTTAACCTACACTCATCTCAAATAAAAATCCTAATGCAGCCTCACAGCGGTAAAAGATATCGTTGTGTGTTGGTCCCAAGCCCATAAAATGCAGAGGGGGATTTTTCCACACACTAGGCAAACAAATAACAATAAATAAAAATAAGGTTTACAGTAATCTTGTACATTTCTTTGATATCGGGCGCCGCACCTGTGCCCACTCCCTCCGCTCTTTTGGTACGTGTTTTTCCGCTCTTATGGTATGCCTCTCCGCTCTTTTGGTAGACATCCGGTAGCCCTTAACCAGATTATAAACGTTCAAGGATGCACAAAGTTTTGTGTGTTAGTCCGTTATACTTCCGGATGACAATGATGTGAGTTTCTTAGCCAAGCGCACAGCATCTATATATAGAATGCGCTAGGTTAAGAAAATCACAACATTGCCATCCGGAAGTATAACGGACCAACACACAAAACTATTTGTAACGTTGAACGTTTATAGATAGTTCGAAGATGACGTCACTCAGGTCTTTGTTATTGTTTCTTGCCATCCGCGTTTATGAGTAATTATCACTATTATTTATTTCTTCGAGCTTCGAGCAGCAACATTTACGTTTATAATACTTAATATGCAAATCAATTTACACATTGTATTACTTTCACATTATCCATACTTTTACCACCTAGTTATTTGCTAACGTATTATCATGTCTGTTCCACACGTCTGTACAAATAATTTCCTATGGATGAATAAAGCATCATCATTATTATTATTATTATTATTATTATTATTATTATTATTATTATTATTATTATTGTTATTACTATAATTATTATTATTATTATCATTATTATTATTATCATTATTATCATTATCATTATTATTATTCGTGCGGCTATGTGGTCTAGTGGTATGACACTCGCTTTCGGATCGGAAGGTCCTGGGTTCGAGCCTCGCGCTCGGCGCATAGTTGAGTCCTTGGAAAAGGCTTTTTACTCACATTCTCTCACCGTACTCAGGTGTAAAATGAGTACCTGGCCGTTAACAGCGTTGTCTTTGTCCGAAAAATTGTAATATCGCCTAACAGGCGTCATGTCCCGTCCTTCATGTTAAATGTTGCTGTTGGCCAGGGACCCCTTGTAAAGCGCTTTGAGTACAATTAGTGGATATTGCGCTATATAAAGCTCAATTATTATTATTATTATTATTATTATTATTATTATTATTATTATTATTATTATTATTATTATTATTATTATTATTATTATTATTATTATTATATTTAGGGAGAGGGGTGGAAGAGTAATAATTTCCTAAACTGATAATTTTTTTTTTTTAATCGTTCATTTAATATTTCTAATCGTTTTTTTCTCTCATTAAAATACGTTTTGGTATCGTAGCATTCACCCCGACATAGCGCCGATTTAGAGCGGTGTGCTACTGTTATGATTATGTCTTTGTTTGACTACACAAAATAAGAGTCCCGAAAGCTCAGATGATAGAGCACTCGCAAGTCCCACGCAAATGGACCGAGATCAATATTGGGTGAATTCCGGACTTTTTTTTTGGGACCCCACTGTCCACCCAGTCGTGATTGGGTAGCTGGGTCTGTTAGATCTGGTGGAACGTACTTTGTGATAGACTTGCGTCTTATCCAAAGAGTAGCAAGCAATTGCTATTGTCCGTTTTACGCAATAGAATCCGGGATAAGCTCCAACTATATGGGTCTAATGACTTGATGGCTTTTTTAGTTTTACAAAATGGCCTTTAAAAAGGGCTTTATTCACTTGTATCCTTCAATTTTGTTTACTGTTTCCATAGTAACGAATACCAGAGGTGACAGGGTTGAAAAAAGATATTGTATTCCATTAAATCAGATCCCAATATAGGCAGAACTCGTGTTTGTGTGTGTATGATTGTGTGTATTGAGGGTTTACGAAGACCACCTCCTTTCTGTTCGCACTCGATCTGAGCTGTAAATAAATATAATCCCAGTAGAGGTCAAGGACATCCAAAAACCTTGTCATATCTGCTTCATTCTGTGTAACCCCTTTAATCACGAAATAACCTCTCATTAATTTGACAGCTTTCTTAAGAACAAAACCAATCCTGACCTTCAACCCAGCTTTGCTCTGTCCATCATCTATGGCACATATTCTCCTGACAGTATTTTCCAGAACATTAAAATGTTTGTAGTCCAAAATGTCCAGGCCAGAAGCGTCTTTATTTCCTGACTCATTTCTAAATGTCAAAATCAGATTAGCAAAAACCCTCATATCAGACATTGTAACGCTCCTCTCCCTTTTCACCGATCTTGCCCATTGCTTTTTTTCAAAAAAGGATTGTGACTAAATCTGATCTACAAGTTTCTCCAATTTCATTTTTTCTAAACCTATCAGGAATGTTTTCGTTGAAATCAAGGTCAACTTCAGCATCACTTGCGCTACTCGACAACTCATACATCTTTGCTGTATTTGATGTTGCTGACATATTCCTCTCGCACGTTCGTTTATGTTTGAATATGTTCTTGGCATCATAACAGTTTCTGCACTTCCTTGACCTCTTTCCCGTATAAGACTTGCATTTTTGTCTATCTCTCGACGTGCCATATTGGCTTTATAAATGCCTGCCTTTTTCAACCCCCCAAATGCCCTCAACTGTTCCTTCTTGGGAAGCTTGAGCGCAACAGCAACTTCCTCTTCATCTTTGTGCTTGCGCTTCAGATGTCGTGTAAGATGGGCGTTCCCATGTGTTGCAAAACTTGCAAAGACGCTTAGGTTTCTGACATAAAGGAAAAAGAACAGATATAAATTAGATGATAATAGAGTCCTAAAACATGTTTAAAAGTGACAAAACTCAAATTTGACAAAAGGAAAAATAAAACTACCAAACCACAACATCAATTAATAGCTAAGCATAAAATAGCCAAATCAACCCTTTGCTTACTGACTCTTCTGTTACACTTATTACAATTTAATAACACATTTATTAACAGTCTTGTCCAAGGGAGTAGTACTATTGTGTGACTCGAGCTACATTTTGGAGATAACTTCAAATATCAGCCATGGATTGAGGAAAATTTGGTAAAATCTAATATACTTAAGTCTGTCGATTGAAAAATGAAGCAGTTGCTGTACCAAACAAAACCCTAGCATTTAATCTGTAAAGAAAGATCCCCAATATTGGAATCCTTTCTCCAGTTCTCCGTCACTAAATATTACGATTTTGTATTTTTGGGGACCCCCTACTTATATGAATGATTTACTGGAAACCTCAGATCTGTGCACTATCTGATGCTATTACTGCTGCCACTATTACTACTACTACTACTACTACTACTACTACTACTACTACTACTACTACTACTACTACTACTACTACTACTACTACTACTACTACTACTACTACTACTACTACTACTACTACTACTACTACTACTACTACTACTACTACTACTACTACTACTACTACTACTACTTCTACCGCACGCCATAAATGTGTGGTCATGATTCATTGTCATGATCAATCAGCACGGCTAATGCAAACAGTTTTCTTTTTGTTTTTGTTTTTTGCGCGTGCAACGCATTTGGGTAATTTCAGACCAGTTAAAAGGTAGGAAATTGAATAAGAAAGATATTTGTTTTTCTAAGATTTACTATTAAAAGCACATGAGAAAAAGTTAGACAAATGAGATGGTTCAATTTGGGAACATGTGAAGATTCCAAAAGCACACTATCATCTTAAAGTCTCACCAAAACACATGCGTTGGACCCCAAAAAGGAATACACTCAAATGCGTACATGTACAGATCATAATATAGAACAAAAATATAAGATAACATAACATACAGAAATAAATATCATCTCCCAAAACTATAATAATAAATTCGACTGTTTCCCTCCTTCTTCTTCTTCTTCTTCTTCGTTCCTCTGATGGACATCTATGGCTGCAGTCCGATATCTGCTATGAAGTCTGTGGTCCGCTTTAGGTCCTCAGCCTCACCATAGAGCTTTGTGTTGAGTGTTGTAGGGGTGACCCAGTGGTTCGAACGTTGCACGTTGTATAATGGGCAATCCATAAGCACATGTAAAGTGGTTTCATGGTCGGTTCCACATGGCAATAAGGGGTTGTTCCAATACCTAGCTTTGTAAACATATGTCCTCTTAGTCTATTGTGTCCTGTTCGGAGGCGGAATAGAGTGACTTGGCTACTTCGCTGAATGGCATGGATTGGATCCTGTTTCCCTCCTAGCCAGGGAATCTGCATTAGTCAGGACAAAACTAAATAATCTCATTCCAATACAAAGACGGAAAGCAAGTTGAAAATCATATATAGAGGGATGAAAGAAACATTGCATGTAATCTCCTGCCCACCTCAGGAGGTCAAAGGAGGAGGTCAGTAATGCAAACAGTAAACGGGACTAAACGATAGATTCATCAGTAAACCGATGGATGGAGCTTGCCGTTATCTGGACCATTGGAGCGCTTTGTGAGTGCCAATATAAAGTCTATTAACCATACATTCCAGACGCAGTATAAACAATCAAAACTTTCTCAAAAACAAATTATTTAGGCCACAATGCACTTTAGAAAATGTCCCTCTGTTGCAGTTCCAATCCTTGATTCTATCTTGTTTATGAAACAAATCATTAGCCATGCATTCCAAGCACAGTAGAAACAATCAATAATTTCTCAAAACAATAGTATTTAGATCGCAATTCACTTTTCAAAAAGGTCCATCTGCTGTGGTTATCTAGTCCATGGTTCTATCTTGTTTATTATCCTAAATCATTAGCCATGCATCCCAGACACAGTGTAAACAATCACAACTTTCTCAAAAACGAATTTATTTAGGCCACAATGTGTTTCTACTGCTGTTGTTCTTTAGTCCATGGTTATATATAGAGAGAGAAAAGCACACACACAGAGAGAGAGAGAGAGAGAGAGAGAGAGAGAGAGAGAGAGAGAAAGACAGAGAGAGAGAAAGAGAGAGAGAGGAGAGAGAGAGAGAGAGAGAGAGAGAGAGAGAGAGAGAGAGAGAGAGAGAGAGAAAGAGAGACTGCCCGCAAACCGATAACTCAAAGCCCCCAAACTTTAAGAATGGACAGAGGACACATTTAGTATGATTCAGAGCAAAAACCATTGTCTTCACTGCTACCTTCAATGTAATTAATTATTTAAAGGAAAAAGAAATAAGAATAGAACAGAAAAAGTGATTGTTGTACCGTTGTGCTGATTATGATTGATGTTTTGTTACTGGTGATAGTAATTATGATGGAGTGGCGGTTAAGATAGTAATAAGAGTCATTATGATGATTTCTTCAGACGACCACCAACCTCCACTCCGCAAACCACCCCACCTCTATTTATTTAATGTTTTCAAAGAATATCTAATCTTTAATCACATAATGACCATTTTTTCTCTAAATTTATTTCAGGTAAAAAATTTTATTGGTTCTTCGATTGTTTACGGTCGTTATCTTAAACATTTTTTTCGTCGTAAGTAAACAGCACATTTAGAATATTTTGCTCTCTGTCTATTTTATTGATTTATGTTGTGAAACCGTCTTCACATGGATAAGTAGTCCCACCCCACCCCTCTCACCTTAACCACGTCACCTTGCCGTTTATGGCACGCTTCTCCAAAACGTATTCAAGTAGGCACCTCCCTATTACCTTCCCCTTTGGTTGCATGATTCGATGGATGGGTAGTTGGATAGATGGATAGATAGATGGGTTGATGGATCATTGGTTGATGGACAGATGGATGAATAGATGGATGTGTGGATAGATGGATGAATGGATGGAATAGATGGATGGATGGATAGGATAAATGGGATATAGATGGATAGTTGGATGTAGTGCCGCGCTGAAGACCGGTCTGGACCGCGGTCCCACGGTCTTTTATCTGTGAACCGAAGACCGGTCCCATAGGGAAGACCGGCGGCGGTCCTCACTTCTTATCACCTTTCAACTAGTGCGGGGCGGTCCTTGCAAGGACCACGGTCCTACGGTCTCGCGCCATAGCCTACTACTTCCCCAGCGATTCGTTGCTTCGGTTGCCTATCTACCACCAATCACCACCCATCCCACTTAATTAATCGCACCCACCCCCTTTGCCATACACTAAACGACACAGACGACCATACAGGCAGACGACCACCAACCTCCACTCCGCAAACCGCCCTTTCGTGTGTGAGATGGGGGGAACAGGAGGCGCACGCCTTGGACGATTCCATTATACGGGGTAAATTTCAAAATTTACTACACCATAATGATCGCAATGACAATGATCTATGGTGAAGGCATGACCCCTCTTCTCTAATGAGTTATTGTTTGAAATGTATGTGACTACTAAAGATGTGTGTGTTTGTGTGTGTGTGTGTGTGTGTGTGTGTGTGTGTGTCGAACCTAGCAAGTAGCAAATCCGATTTTTTGTTTTTTTTTGTCCATCTCTTGTCACCACTCCTTTCTATCGCAGTGTTGTCATTTAAAATAATACAATAATATTAAAATTTCGTTTGGTGTTTTTTACTAATCAAATAATATGAGTTTCATTAGTTTCTTCCTTCCAAAAAACCCAGTTATAACGTCTGAATTTTAAAAAAAGTCCAATAGAATATTTGGGGACCCCGATAGCTCAGTTGATAGAGCACTCTCTTTATACGCAAAGGGCCAGAGATCGATCCCGGGTGCAGTCGATTTTTTTCTGAATCCCTGTCTACTCAGCAATGAATGGGTAGCTGAGTTTGTTAGATCTGGCGAAAAGTCCCCATCGACCCCTCTTATTACCTCATCCACCCCCTCTTATTATAACTTCACGTCTCTCTCTTACTCTTCAATGCTCGCTGCCCTCTAATGTGTGTGTGGGGGGGGGGGGGGGGGGGGGGGGGTAGTAGTTGCGTGTGTGTATCAACGCCACGAACAACTCGATCAACGCCTTGGGCGATGCCATTATCTCCGTTAATGGGGATAAATTTCAAATTTTATTAAATTATCGAAGTAACAATGAAGTACGGTGAGCAAATAAAGAAGGCATCACCCCTCTTCTCTAATTAGGTTACAATTTGAAATGAGTGTGACTACTCCGTGTGTTTTACTCCTGTAGACCACGGTTTTCATCGTGTAGCGGTCTTTAACGGTTCAAGAATGAACGATCCCACGGTCTCAAAGGTCAAACCGGTTCGAATTTCCAACAGTCTCTCAGGAATGTTCAATGTCGAAAAGGACCGGTCCTAGGACTGGTCCTTGCGGTCTTCATTTCCCAAGGACCGTAGGACCGTGGTCCTTAAGCTTGCCAAGGACCGCCCCGCACTAACTAAAACCAGAAGTGGACCACATCCTGAGATAATAATATTTTTTTGATGGCAAGCCATTTTTAATAGGGGTGTATTATGATCTGACATGCCCTGAGATAACCGAACTTTTGAATGGGTATCTTATCCAACCTAAAACCCGCCCTGGACCGCATTTGGAATAACGGCACTTTTCAATGTATGTCCAAGAATTCAACAAGATAGTGATACTGCTTTAAAAAGTAACAGTGAGCTAACAACAAACGCGCGTGAAGTTTATAAACCCTATAGATTTTCGATCTACAAAACTGATTGTAGACATAGCATGAGCAATGTATCCTGGATAGCTATCTAGTTAATTAAGTATTAGATACTGAATAAACATTCAGCTTCTTCAGTATCTACTACTGAATAGCCATTTATTTATCTTATTCAGTAGTAGATACTGAATAGCCATAAATCTAATTCAGTATCTACTACTGAATAGCCACAAATCTAATTCAGTTGGGGTTACTGAATAGCCGCAGCCTATTATTAATTATGCTTGCATTCCCTAATAATGTGTTTTTCGTCTTCGATCTTCATGTAACTCCTATAATCAAACGAACCTTTACGCTTAAAACGGATACTATCAATTATAAGAATAACAACACACTCCTACTATTACTTCTATTCCTACATCTACTCCTACTCCTCCTCCTCCTCCTCCTCCTCCTACTACTACTACTACTACTACTACTACTACTACTACTACTGATACTACTACTAC
>NC_088367.1:31495908-31508408 GCF_034508935.2 Berghia stephanieae | reverse complement strand
AGACTAGATAATAAGATTATTATTATATTTCCAGTACTCCGGATGGATGGATTTACACTTCCAATGAGATTAGAACCAGTTTTTTTACATCTCATTTTTGTTCCCTATTTTACTGAGAATAATATAAATACGTAGTACCCGATTGAGAAAATGAATGAATGCCATATAATGTTGATATAGATGTTATATAACTCTGATGAAGAAATGGTGACCAGTCAATATAAAGACCAAGAGAGTCAGCACTACGCTTGAGCTGGCGTACTCTGAAATATAATAAAACACGTATTTGACATTTTGGCCAAAAAATTCGTCCTTCAAATATCGATCAATTAAAATGACCTCTTTTTGTCAAAGATTCTCAAACCTGGGACTTCTCGTTGTCCACTGGTTTGATAAGTTTTGAAAAGATGAGAGTAATTTTAATAGAAAATAACGTAGAAAACTCGTCCTCCAAATATGTATACATCTATTAAAATGGGAAGGGGTCCAAAATATATTAAGTCCTCTATCGAATGATGAAATGTCGGAATTTAGAAAGCCGTTGGATTCCAAAGAGCCTTGTGGTGTATCGTTGAGTGTATCAGGATAAAGCTATTCTCACTCTATTTCAAAGTACAAAATGAAACGGGCTGTAGCGATGCTCTGACATGACAGGTTTGATAGATTTTATATATAACAAGTTTCAAGTTTCAAGAGTTAATTTATTCTTTGTCAATAAATCACAAAATTTGATGGTAAAATATACAACAATGGTGATAACACTAACACCAATAATAATAATAATAATAATAATAATAATAATAATAATAATAATAATAATAATAATAATAATATAATAATAATAGTAATAATAATAATAATAATAATAATAATAATAATAATAATAATAATAATAATAATAATAATAATAATAATAATAATAATATAGGCTACGTTAATACCCGATTCGTTAACAATAACGAAAATGGGAATTATATCAATGATGATTGTGTTTGGGATAATAACGTTATTGAAATCTATTAGTAGTAACAATTGGCGTAATAAAGAGCATTGGCCTGGATGATCTTTATCCTCGTTTACTCTGGGAAATTCCAAAATGAATAACCCACACCCATCCTAACTTATTTAATAAGTAACAAAAAAAAGAGCTTTTATATAGGGCAATATCCACTAAACGTGCTCAAAGGGGTCCCTGGCCAACAGCAACACTTAACATTTGGGACTGGACATGATGCCTGTTAGGCGATATTATAACTTTTCGGACGGAGACAACGCTGTTAACGGCCAGGTACTCATTTTACACCTGAGTACGTTGAGAGAATGTGAGTAAAGAGCCTTTTCCAAGGACTCAACTATGAGCCGAGCAAGGCTCGAACCCAGGACCTTGCGATCCGAAAGCGAGTGTCATACCACTAGACCAAATATCCTTTTAACACATTTCTATCACTAAATAACATTCTAGAAGACTGGAATTTTGCCCTCGTAACCATCGTTTATCAAGGGCAGTAGAAAGGAACATAGAAATTACACACATTAGTTTAGCATATTGTTATGTAGAATTACAGAAGCAATTCTGGAAGACAAAATCATACATCTTTTAGAATATCACAAACTTTTAAGTATTTTCAGGACTGATATCGATTGTATGCGCTTGGCCAAGAAGCTAACAACATTGCCACCCGGAAATATGTGACCCCTCGTCTCAAACGGTATTAAGTCGGGATGATTAAGATGCTGAAAATGGAATTTGCAGCCAGAAATATCATGTTTAAGTTGAATTTATATGCTTTAGAGAGGAGAAGGAATATCACATTTTACTGTGCTAAATACCAACGATTCATATTTTTGACCATTTTAACTATAATTTGACGTTTTAGTATCTGGTCCATCCCGGCATATTACCATGTTGCGACGAGGGTCACATATAGCTAACCAAGACACAAAACTGTGTGTAACCTTGAACGTTTATAGTCTGGTTAATACAATTAAGTAAGAATTACTCATAAACGTGGATTGCAAAAAACAATACCAAAGGCCTGAGTGACGTCAACTTCGTTCTATCTATAGAGCGAAACGTCCTTGTGTACTTCAATTATTACATGTCAAGAAAGATTGTTTTCTTTTGTTTTAAAGAATTTTACGGCGTCTAGAAAACATGTAAGTCATTTCAGCGACAATGAAAAGACAGAAAATGTGATAGATAGTCAAAAAGTTATATTTTTTAGGAACTGTGTTTTCAGTCCACCATCGGCCTGACCGATTTGGCCAAAATTGACCTAACAGAGAATAATGTTTCTATAATTAATTTAAAATTAACATTTAATATCTATTTTTAATTTTTCATAGTCCGTTAGAATTTTTGTGATTATCAGAACCGATGATTTTTCCAAGGAGATCAGAGTTTTGGTATTGTTTGCCCAAGTAAGGTTCTATTTGGCCACTTTTCACATCGATCACTGGCCTCGAGCATGCCTGTGCCCCTCCCTCCCGCCTCGGGCAGTCTTGACTTTGTCCTCTTCCAACATCCTTTTCTTTCAAAATCATCCATTGTCCTTCGTCTTGTAGGGCGAGTCTATTGTCTATCATGTCTTGTAAAATAAGATTTTTTTTACTGGTATCCCATTTCTTCCTTACTACTAGCCCTAAAATGACCTCAATGTTTTATAAGCGCCATCAAACCTTTAAAAACAAAAGAGTCCTTAAAAGGATGGAGAGTCATCTTCCTTAACATTAATATCTATTTTTAATTTTCCCTGGTCCGTTAGAATTTTTGTGATTATCAAAACCGATAATTTTTTCAAGGAGATCAGAGATTTAGTATTGTTTGCCCGAGTAATGTTCTATTTGGTCACTTTTCACATCGATCACTGGCCTCGCCCCCCCCCCCCCCCCCCCCCCCCCCCGCCTCGGGCAGTCTTGACTTTGTCTTCTTCCAACGTCTTTTTCTTTCACAATCATACCTAGTCATTTGGCTTTTAGAGCTATTGTTCATTGTTTATCATGTCTTGTAAATCTATAATTTTTTTAATGGTATCCCATTTCTTCCTTTCTACTAGCCCTATCTATCTATCCATCTCTCTCTCTCTCTCTCTCTCTCTCTCTCTCTCTCTCTCTCTCTCTCTCTCTCTCTCTCTATCTCTCCAATCTCTCCCACCCCCACCTCTCTCTCTCTCTCTCTCTCTCTCTCTCTCTCTCTCTCTCTTACTGGCGCTCCCTCAAACATATTCAAGACCCCATAAATATAAAGTTGTTCTCTTAATTTTTTTTGTTTTGTTTGTTTGTTCGTTCGTTTTTCTCCTGGCTCATATTGTTACGTACAAGTCAAAGAATGCACAAGGCAATAAATTTTGACGTCTCACTGTGTTCTAAATTAAAATAAGAATATTAAAAGTGAGTAAAAGTAATTAAATTAGAAAAATTCAAACTTCTCAAGTCAACGTGTTGAAGTTGAAAATTATTTTTTTTTTTACTGGTATCCCATTTTTTCTTATCTACTAGCCCTATCTATCTCTCTCTCTTTATCTCTAATCTCTCCCACCCCCACCCCCACCCCCCCCCCACTTCTCTCTCTCTCTCTCTCTCTCTCTCTCTCTCTCTCTCTCTCTCTCTCTCTCTCTCCTCTCTCTCTGACGATCCCTCAAACATATTCAAGACCCTATAACTATAGAGTACTTCTTTTAACATTTTTTGTTTGTTTTGTTTTGTTTTCTTTATTTTTTAATTCATTTTTTGTTTTTTTTTTGTTTTTTTTTGTTTTTGTGTCGTTTTTCTCCTCACTCGTATTGCTACGTACAAAGAATGCACAAGGCAATACATTTTGACGTCTCACTGTGTTCTAAATCAAAATAATAACATTAAACGTGAGTAAAAGTAAATAAATTTAAAAAATGTTAAATGTCGTTCAAACTTCTCAAGTCACCAGGAATGGTGACAGCGTGTTGAAGTTGAAAATTAAGAATTTGTTTGCTAAGGGAGTACAAAAAAAATAAAAATAAATAAATAAATAAATAAATGAATAAAAAAAAAGAAAGAAAGAAAATATTATGCCTAGAAAGGAGCTTGAACACCTAACTCACCCCACCCCGGTTACAGCTACGCTGTGCTAAATCAGACGGCCACCTCGCCTTCTCGTGCTCGGTCAAACTGTTTAGCCCGTATGATTATAATCTTTTCCGGTGGACTGAATACACAGCTGTGTATTCAGTCCATTGGTGGACTGAAAACACAGCTGTGTATTCAGTCCACTGGTGGACTGAAAACAAAGTTCCTATTTTTTATCAAAAATTTAGTGAGAACTTCTCATAAAATTGGTTGGCCAGTAACAATAAAAAGCCCTAAGTGACGTCAATTTCGTTCCTTCTATATATTCATCTATAAGGAATTTGTTTTTACCAACGAAATTACAAGAATGAAGAAAATGAAGTTATACAATTTATATACATTATATTAAGCTGCATTAAAGAATGAAAGAAAAATAAAAGTTATAATAAACGTGCATCAATATAGATAGAATGAAGCTGACGCCACTCAGGTCTTTGTTATTGTTTTTTGCCATCCATGTTTATGAGTGATTCTCACCATAGATAACATAATAATAATAATTATTATTATTATTATCATCATCATTATCATCATCATCATCATCATCATCATCATCATCAACGTCATCATAATTATTACGCCGATAACGATGATGATGACGTAGACCACGAAGACAAGTTATTATTATTATTATTATTATTATTATTATTATTATTATTATTATTATTATTATTATTATTATTATTATTATTATTATTATTATTATTATTAATTTTATCATTATTGTTATTCTTATCATTATCATCATCATCATCATCATCATCATCATCATCATCATCATCATCATCATCATCATCATCATCATCATCATCATCTTCATTACCATTATTATTATTATTATTATTATTATTATTATTATTATTATTATTATTATTATTATTATTATTATTATTATTATTATTATTATTATTATCACAATTGTTATTGTAAATATCATAATTATTGTTATTATTATTATCAGCATCATCATCATTATTATTACGTCGATAATGATGATGATGACGTAAACGAGAACACTGACGACAAAGATGGTAATAATGATGATGATGATGATGATAATGATGATGATGACGATGATGATGATGAGGATGATGATGATGATGACGATGATGATGATGCTAATGATGGTGACAGTATAAATGCCCAAGAATTAATCATTACGTTAAAATCATTGAGTTCAAACTATTTTCATTTTTTTTCTTCTGTTTCCAGATTACATCATCAAGACGTAGCAGCTTCCAGTGTAATAAATTTGTCATCATGGGACACCATCAACTTGGCGGTCAAACGATAATCTTTTTCCTGTGGACTAGCAATGTGCTCTACTCTCATTTTGGTAAGAAAATTGGCTAAAAGTAACGTTTGGTCAACCCACCTAGTGTGATTTGAATAGTGTTTTAGGCTCAATGTGCCATTTGAATATTGTTTTAAGCTCCGAGTATAATTTGAATATTGTGTTAGGCTCTGTGAGTGATTTGAATATTGTTTTAAGCTCTGTGAGTGATTTGAATAGTGTTTTAAGCTCCATGTGTCATTTGAATATTGTTTTAAGCTCCATGTGTCATTTGAATATTGTTTTAAGCTCCGAGTATAATTTGAATATTGTGTTAGGCTCTGTGAATGATTTGAATATTGTTTTAAGCTCCGAGTATGATTTGAATATTGCATTGGGCTCTGTGAGTGATTTGAATAGTGTTTTAGGCTCCATGTGTCATTTGAATATTGTTTTAAGCTCCGAGTATAATTTGAATATTGTGTTAGGCTCTGTGAGTGAGTTGAATAGTGTTTTAAGCTCCGAGTATAATTTGAATATTGTGTTAGGCTCTGTGAGTGATTTGAATAGTGTTTTAAGCTCCGAGTATAATTTGAATATTGCATTGGGCTCTGTGAGTGATTTGAATATTGTGTTAGGCCCTGTGAGTGATTTGAATATTGTGTTAGGCTCTGTGAGTGATTTGAATATTGTGTTAGGCTCTGTGAGTGATTTGAACATTGTTTTAAGCTCCGAGTATAATTTGAATATTGTTTTAGGCTCTGTGAGTGATTTGAATAGTGTTTTAAGCTCCGAGTATAATTTGAATATTGCATTGGGCTCTGTGAGTGATTTGAATATTGTGTTAGGCCCTGTGAGTGATTTGAATATTGTGTTAGGCTCTGTGAGTGATTTGAATATTGTGTTAGGCTCTGTGAGTGATTTGAACATTGTTTTAAGCTCCGAGTATAATTTGAATATTGTTTTAGGCTCTGTGAGTGATTTGAATAGTGTTTTAAGCTCCGAGTATGATTTGAATATTGTGTTAGGCTCTATGTGAGTGATTTGAATATTGTTTTAGACTCAGAATGTGTGATTTCTATAGTGTTTTAGGCTCCGATTGTGATTTGAATATAGTTTTAGGCTCATTGTTCGATTTGAATAGTGGATTGGGCTCCAGACGTGATTTGAATAATGTTTTAGGCTCGGGTGAAGTTTGGTTAGTGTTTAAAACTTTGGGTATGGATCAAATAGTGTTTTAGATTCAGAATGTTATTTTAAATATTGTTTTAAACTCAGAGTGATTTAAATACTATTTTAGACTAGGAGGTGTTGTTGATTTCGTGTGGGTTTTTTACTCAGTGTGTTGTTTCAATTGTGTATTAGGTTCAGGGAGTGGAGTTGTTTAAATATTGTTTTAGACTGAGGCTATGGTTTGAATTGTGTTTCAAATTCAGAGTGCGATTTAAATCGTGTCTTATGCTCAATGTGTTGTTTGAACAGTATTTTTGATACAATTTGAATATCATTTAAGCAATAGAAAATCTAATATCTTGATTCTAAACGAACACAAAAGAAAAGTACTGTTATCTTCAATTGTTCTATCACCTCCAAGTGGTACTAATGTCGGAACGATTTTGATGCTAATGGTCACGATATTGAATCTAGGTTATATTATAATATCTTCTAATGATGTCTATTAATATAAAAAGTAACAAGAACTTTAAATTTCACATTTCTAGCCAAAACCACATTTGAGCACCATGTAAAAAAGTAGTCCTTCAGAGTCATTAGATCCATTTTGTCGAGTATATCCCGTTTTTGATAGCGTGAAAAAGACAATCTCTACCCTTTCGATAGGACTTTCTAGTCTGTCGCAAAGTATTTTACGCCAGAATTATCAGAACAGACCCAACTACCTAATCAATGCTGGGTGGACAGAGGGGTCAGACAAAATCCCAGCTTCACTCGAGATAAATCTTAGTCCCATTGCTCTATCAACTAAGCTATCTGACCTCCCCCCCCCCCCACCCCCGTTCTCACAACATCATGTAAATCACGATATAATCTTGTTTAGAGACAATAACAATAGATCACTTTTCCCCCGTTGCAGCTCATTGGACAGCCGGACAGCTGCTGACATTACTCAGTCATCCAGCGTGGATGCGTGTATTGCTCGATTGCTCTATACAACTAAGCTATCTGAACCCCCCCCCCCCTCCCCCCCCCCCCCCCACACACACACACAGAGTTCTCACAACATCATGTAAATTGTAAATCACATTATAATATCACTTAGAGACAAACAGGTCACTTTTTCCCCCCGTTGCAGCTCATTGGACAGCTGGACACAGCCAGGCTGCGGACATTACTCACCCATCCAGCAAAACTCTCTACTACCTCCATACCACCCCATCTACCTGGCACTCGGCACAGGAAACCTGTGCTAGCTACGGCGGATACCTCCTCCACAACAAGAATACATCGACACTGACTGCAGATGTATTCGTTTTGGACAACTATTTGACGTGGAATCGAACCTTCTCTAAGTATGAACGTTTTGGTGTTTATTTCTTATTCAGAAAAGTGAGTGGAGCAGGCACTTATGTTGATAATAACAAGAAGTGATGTGAGTTGGAAAGTGCCAGAAGACAACAGAGAATTTAAACTTCGCGGCGGCAATGGGGGTTCGAACCCCCGACCTTAATAGTACGACAAGTCGTGGATAGCTCATACGGTAACGTCACGATCTCCCCGGCCAAGCGGAGTTGTCGTACCAGTAAGGTCGCGGGTTCGAGCCCCCCATCGCCACCGCGAAGTTTTTATTCTCTGTTGTCTCCTGGCACTTTCCAACTCACTTCCTTTCTTGGTATTATATCTAGTGCACATCAGTATGGCAGAGAAGTCTTGACGTCACACCCTCTACTCTTCCGTTCCAAACTCATTGGAAGTGTGTATATAACCAGTCCTTCGGAATGAACGATAAGGTGGCATAACTATTTTAGTAGCAGGATGTATAGGCAGATCTTAGGATTACGGTTCGTAAAAGAGCGTGAATGGGTGATCTTTATTTGCGACCAGCATATATTGCGACTATAAGATGCCATCACTTTGAAATCAGAAGATCAATTATATAAAGTGTGTATCCAGTTCTCTGGAAGAGTGGTTTTACACTTCCTATGAGATTGAAACCAGCGCTTTTACATTGGACATTCAAACAGTTACATAGAAATGACGTCACACAGATTATTATTGTTTTTAGACTGCCAGTGGGTGCTTAGTTCTCACAAAACTCTTTCTGTCAGTCTATAAACGTTTAAGGTAACATATAGTGTTAGTATGATTGATCTGGCTGATGGTGATAGTGAATATTTTACTTAGACACATACTATCATTAAAGTTGTCCCGAAATGTTAAGCCATTGCCTCAAAACACGTATATGATATTTAGATGTTAACTAACTTTCCGCCAGATCTAACAGGCTCAGCGACCCAAACAATCATTTCTGGGTGGGTCAAGAAAAAAAAAATATCGAATTTACCTGGAATCAATCTCAATCCAATTGATGATGTAATCCATACTATTTTATTTTCATTATTTGAATGTTGTTGTTGTTGTTGTTGTTTATGTTTATTTTAAAGATTGTCAACGCCCGTATGGTCAGGTCTTCATTTCAACACAGCAGACAACGCATTGTACTGGGATATGTGTTACGAATACCAAAAGGAACACGTGTCTGATGACGTCAGACGTTTAGCGAACGAGTTAACACACCAAAGTGACCAAACTAAGTGTGCTGTCGTCAACCCTGTTAACTCGACGACCTTTCTGGAAAAGTGTGACGAATTCTTACCCTTCATATGTCAGCTGGAAGAAGGTAAAAAAGAAAGAATCAATAATTTATTGGGTCATCGTTCTCGTGGGTGTCGTCGTCTGTATCATTCCCTTCCTCCTCCTCCTCCTCCTCCTCCTCCTCCTCCTCCTCCTCCTCCTCCTCCTCCTCCTCCTCCTCCTCCTCCTCCTAATCATTCCTTCTTTCCTTCCTTCCTTCATCCTCCCCATCCTCCTCTTCCTCCTTCATCGCGTAATCTTCCTCCCCCTCCTTGTTAGCATAATAATAATGATGATAATAATAATCATCATCATAATAATAATAATAATAAATAATAATAATAATAATAATAATAATAATAATAATAATAATAATAATAATAATCATCATAATAATAGTAATAATAATAATAGTAAGAGTAATAATAATAATAATAATAATAATAATAATAATAATAATAATAATAATAATAATAATAATAATAATAATAATAATGATGATGATGATGATGATGATGATGATGATGATGATGATGATAATAATAATAATAACAATGATGAGGATGATAATGATGATGATGATGATGATTATGATGATGATAATGATAATGTCAAAATCGTTATCATCATCTTCATCATCATTATCAACATCATCATCATTATCATCATCATCATCATTGTCATGGTCTCAAGTGAGTAAAGAGCTACTCAACTATGCATAAAGATATATGTAGAATGAGGCCCCAGAATTTACTAGTTACTATAAATGAAAAACAATTAACGATTTGTTTACAATGAAATAAAAATAATGATGAAATTTAATTAAAAGAGATAAATAGTGATCGTGGCAGTTACAAATAGAGATATGAATATTTTACGTAACTTATAATAATATGTCAGGTTCGTAAGTTTACGTTTCCAGGCAGTTGACAGGCTTGGATGATATATTCGTCTGATAACAGGCTCGGGCTCGTAAAATTCCACTTCCAGGCAATTGGTAAGGGGTTATTGTATAAATCTTTGACAGCGGGCTCGGGTTTGATCCTTGAAGATTATACAATCAAAGTTAAAAGCTCCGGCGTCTTAATAGTGTAGATATAATATCTACAAAGTCCCAAAAGATAAAAATCTTCCAGTATATATAAGGAATAGAGCGACTGGCCGTCCGGCATAGATTGTGGAGAGAAGTGAGTGTCGAATGTTAGACCTATCAGCTTTTATAATAAGTGTCTACGTGACAGAATGTAGAACGAAAAGTATTCACTAATTAGAAATTAATTCGAGGGAAGGCTATAAAAGGAAAGACGATCTAATATTAGAAGGTAAAGTTTATCTAAGCCTACCGAAATATAACTGGAGTGAGATGAATTCAGTTCTTAATAAAATAAAATTTAATAAGATAATTGTGAACAACCTTTACTGTGACAATCATCATCATCATCATCATCATCATCATCATCATCATCATCATCATCATCATCGTAATCAACAACACCAATGTCATTTTCTCATCACCAATATCAACACCATCAACACTATTGCGACAATAAGGACAACCCACCACTGCCACCATGATCAGCACCTGCATCTCTAATATCCATGACAACCATCCTACCCCAAACCTTTCATTTCCCCAAGGTGAATGTTGGTTTCTGCCTATCGACGACAAGGCAATCACAGATGATTCACCCCAAACATTCGGAAGTTTCCAGGTAGAGGAATGTGCAAAGGAGTGTAGAGATACACCGGTGGATGCGGATGGATCCGAATGCTAGGGTTTTACCTGTAAGTAATACGCTTCAACAGTCATGACGTCACTTCCCTCACGCATGGTAACTTAGTAACTGGCTCTAAACTATCGGAACAATGGCGGACGCCCTTATGAAAAATTTCTCCGACGAGCATAAAAGTGTATCCAGAGGAGAAAAACATTATAAATACGTTCATGTTTTGACTTTTATACATTCTGATCACAAGACATATTATGAGAAGTTCTAGCCAGCATGAAGAATAAAAAGTACCGATTTTCTTTGTTTAGAACCATGATGGCCGCCGTTGCTGGGCGACGTGACATCAGATTATTGAATCCAATTGGACTATTGAGGCGTATTCTTCTTATGTTTTTAGAATACTACAATGCTCAGTTTGATGAATTGTACACATTTTAATTTGATTCAAATTTTAATTATGCTACGACATTTTTATTCTATCAACAAAAAGCTGATTTTAAACAGTTAAATTCTTTGATGAATTGCATATAATTAATTTATTCTTTAAAAATATAGGGTTGGGGTCGAAATTGTTCCATTCAGCCCTTGTTCAAGTTTGCAAATGAACATAAAGTTTACTGGCGAATCGAAAAATTATAAAACTATTTTTACAGATTTATAAACGAGCAACTTGCAAACCTTTTAAAAAAAAAAATAGGTATCTAATTCTATCACCCAATGCCTCAAATTATTATTTATAAAATCTGCTAGGGCATAATGATCGGTCATAATTTGATGTTGGGAATCGCCATCTGGCCGCTCTGTTGCCAGATCTAACAGACCCAGCCACCCAATCATTGCTGGCCGCTCTTTTGCCAGATTTATTTTCTCGCACCTCAGACCTTTACCAGACCAATTTTGATCGTTGATGGCTCAAAAATTCGTATCGATCTACGTTTAATTTCCACAATGAAGTAGTATAATCATTAAAATAAATGACTGCAGCTCGTAATAGCCCCTTATTTCCCCGCAAATAGTGTGGGTTTCTCCACAAGTGAAAAAATAGAATGGTTAAATATCATAATATTATTATTGTTCATGCATCATATAAGAGTAAAAAAGTTTCCTACCATCGGCGCATTCACGAAGGCATTGGATTTTAAAAAATTAATTAGAGTTTTTATATAGCGCAGTATCTACTCGAAGTCTCAAAGCCCTTTACAAGGGGTCCCAGCCAACAGCAACACTCTACATAATGTAGGACAAGACAGGCGTCAGGCGATATTACATTTTATCGAACAGAACAACACTTTTAAAGGCCCGATACTCATTTAACACCGGAGTGCGGTGAGAGAATGTGAGTGAAGACCCCATTCCAAGAACACAACTATGCGCTGATCGAGGCTCGAACACAGGACCTTCCGATCCGAAAGTGAGTGTCATATCACTAGACTACATAGCCGTACAATTGGTATAAAATTCTTCGTTTCATAGTTTATTCCATCGACCAGCGAACATTCGGGGTCTACATAAGGCCCAGAAGCAGGAGTTTTTCCCGGTTTCTACAGCAATAAACAAACAATAGCAATTTTTGCTACCCTTTGAAT
>NC_088367.1:31475908-31490908 GCF_034508935.2 Berghia stephanieae | reverse complement strand
TTGTTGTTGTAGTAGTAGTAGTAGTGTAGTAGTAGTAGTAGTGTGTAGTAGTAGTAGTAGTAGTAGTAGTAGTAGTAGTAGTAGTAGTAGTAGTAGTAGTAGTAGTAGTAGTAGTAGTAGTAGTAGTAGTAGTAGTAAAAGACAGATCTTACTCACTAGTATGAATCTACAGTCTACAGAAGTTCCCGAATTATCTGACTCCACTTCCAAATGACTGACTGACAAGTGACAATCATCAATCGGTGTGTGTGTGTGTGTGTGTGATGTCTACCCTATTGAAAGTCTTAAATCAACAGTGATGTAATTAGAATGGCCAATAACTTACCAGTTAAATTATCTCGGTGTCTCTTCAATGATGCCTCCAGCATCAATTTACACCACGATGCCATAGTTTGGAAGTCAGCAAGTGACGATAAAATACTTGCGGCTATAGAGAGGACGTCCGTCGGCCTCTCTTCGCAAGTCAGAAGTCAGTGGTGATCAGCTAATCCTTGGTTCTTGAAAAATATAGAAACAAGGCCGTTCATTTAATAAGACTCTTTTGTAGACCAAGATATAATGTTAGGTATTGCTTTAAAATCTCTTCAGACATAGAACGGTCAACTTGACGTCTAGACCAAATCATGTCGAAGATCGATATGGCAACAGCAACGCCTGGAATGGAGGATTTAAATGCGGCATCTGACGATTCTACTGCTATGACAGAAGATGCTCCATTTCACGACGTCGAGATGGCTTCAACTGGCATCAGGCATCACCATGCTACTCAATAATGGGTTTGATGAAGCGTTTGACTAAGAACCCAAGGCCTAACTGATAACCACTGCATTGAATACTGACTTGCGAAGAGAGTGCCTCTTTATAGCCGAAGTAGAAATAAAAATCAGCGCCGTAAGCCGAAATTACGCGAAATTGACGAAACATACGTTTCACGAAATATAGAGCTACTATGTTTGCTTGTCTTTTGTCAACAAGATAAGAATCCGGACCAAGATTCGATAAATCTGTTTCTAAAAATAGATTATAATTCGTATATCTTGTTCATTCCACAGTTCATCAACTTTCACACAATTTTTTATTAGGTTTTCATTACTATAAAAATCCATATAATGCTCTAGAATTTTAGAGAAAATTTCGGAAAGATATAGTGCCTCACAATTGAAATATATCGATGAAAACACTGGTACCCCTATTGTACTTTTTTCAGGCGGTCACCTTATTGACCAACTTGAAAATTTAGGCATAACTCTTCTTACTGTGGTGTTCAACAAATAACTTCAATTCTATGATTTACAATGATTTATCCTTGGCGGTTGGGTTTACAACCTTAAACTAAAATCAGAAAAGTGAATGTGATAGAGGTCAAATCAATAGGGGAACCAAATTTTGGTCTCCCTATTGGTAAAGTACTGTAAAATGAACTAATAGGGGTACCTAAAGTCTCCCTATCCGGTATTAGCACGCCTATATATTGATAAGATGAGTTGCAAGCCATGTATTTCAAGATAGACATAGCAAAAAGATGCACCAAAAAAAAAACAAAAAAAACAAAGCCATTAATTGCGATCTGCATATTCACCGAATAATCAATTCAAAAAATGTAGCTATCATTATCATGGTAGGTTAAGATTTATAATTATGTTTAAGTTTAATAAAAAAATCAAAAAGGTTAAACCCCTGCTGAACATGAGGAAGAGCTTATACAATCATATAATATTTGAACCCGATCACTTTTAGAACCAGTCAATTTTAAATCTTTTTGGTTCCTAAATATATTTCTGTATCTTATTTGATTTTTCAGATCTTCAACATTTCCATTAATTGCTAAACATTGAAGGGCCTCCGTTGTATCGCAATAACCATTCTTTAAGATGGAGTCAAGAACTTTATTTCTTTGTGCTAAATCAAATATTTCTTTTTGGTTCTTTTTTGGGCATTTTCTTCAATTTTCTTTTGAATTTTCTGTTTCTCTCTCTCTACTGCTTCCCTGTGTTCTTTTCTTAACAACTTCGATCTACTCTGAGCTTTTTTAAGAATCCTTTGTTGGTCACTGGTGCTTTTATTCGTAAGCCACTTCATAATACTATTATGCTTCCACATATTGATAAATGATCTGTGGTGAGTCGATGAATGTCGACGTTTTGAAATATCATAGTCGAAATCGCCAAACAGTCGCTCTCCAGTCAAGTTTGTGAGTGGGCACTTGTCCAGAATAACTTTTTGCTGAGGAGGTATCACGCCAGCAAAGATTCCATCCCCTAAAAATTCTCCCAACTGCCTCTCCAATACTTCCAACATTTTCAATGTCAAGGTGCTTATTGTCTTAGCGAAAAGTTCTTTATCGTAATGTCCAGTCATCAAATGGCACTTAATAAAGTTGAGGGAACAGTGGTTTCCAAAGTCCATAAAGACAGGTTGCAGGTCATTAAGAATATGGCCGGAGGCAGTCGTGCAGAATTGAAGAAATTGATGCATCTTCTGTACATACTGTGCAAATTCTGAATATGATGTGGAACTGTTCATTAATTCCCAGTAGGGACGGGTAAAGACTTCATCTAAAGTCGACACTGCCATATGCTGGTAATCAAATCAGTGATGTCCATAGCTGTCCGAATTGAAGTAAATTTGCGATTGCTATTTGAACAATAATTATCTAAAAAGTCTGCAATGTGATTTCTATGGAAGATGAGGGCAGATGCATTTTCAAAAATGGTATTGAAACGATTATCCCTGTAGCTGCCGAATTTTGATAAAACATTTTTTGGGAGCAGTAGGCTAACCGTTCCTCACGACATCCATTTTTATCGTCTCCTCTCGGTCCAAAAACGTCAGCTCCACACCTTATTAAACCAAGACTTGCTAGCTGTCCAAAAAACAAATTTGGAATACCAAATTGAGTGCCTGGTAGTGAGACTTCTTCCTCCAATCCTCTCAATACATTCTCTGTGCCGCTGGAAAGCCCAAGTAAAAAATGTGCGTTACAATAAAGAAATAGGGTGCTCGCATCATCGGGTCCAAGCTTCTCTTCCTTTAGTTCATGTTGAGATGGTCACTTGGCTGGACAAGAAAAGATAAAGTGAGAAATGAACGAATTCGAAGGTTGACTGAAATGAAGAATGTATCAATAAAGATGAGAGAAGATAGATTGAAATGGTTCGGTCATGTAAAGAGACGAGAGGGGGAGTACGTGGGAAGTAAAGTATTGGACTTAAAAATAGCGGGAAAGAGGAAAAAGGGACGCCCAAAGACTAGATGATGGGATAAGGTAAAGGATGATATGAAAGAACTGGACCTGGAGGAAGATGATGCGCTGAACCGAGATGCATGGAGATGTGGCATTCATTACGGCAACCCTGAAAAATGCGGGATAAGCTGAAAGAAGAAAAAGATATACATATACATATACATACATATATATATATATATATATATATATATATATATATATATATATATATATATATATATATATATATGAGAGGAAGTAGACTGGGGAAAATACGACGCTATTTCAATACGGAACAGAAATAAGAAACAGTTGAAAATTTACAAGCAACAGGAAGATGACCTTAATCTAGAACTGCCAAGTTCGATCCCCAGGAGAGGTAGGCTGGGTTTTGTTTCTTAATTGCATTTATTTTTCTTATTTCTTTCTCTCTACTTTATCTGACACTCTTTCATATACACTATTTCAGATGTGTGTGTATTATTATTATTATAATCCTATTTATCCGCCAGACAAAAAAACTGAAGGAGTGTGTCAAATGTACATCCGATCAACACGCCACGCACTTTTACAAGACATTCCTTCCAATTTTGAGGATGAGGCCCATGCCACTGCATATGTCAAAATTTGTGCAGGAGGTAGGAAAATCTTCGTATGGTCTACCATTACTTAAATATGTATAAGAGGTAATAAATACCTTTTAGGTATGTAAATTACCTTTACCGCCACCCGCATAGGATGATACGTAACCTTCAAGTAAGAGCGACTTTTACTTAAATAATATATACAGGAAGTGAGTAACTTTGAGATAAGTAAGACTTTACCAGTCTGTACAGGATTTTATGGAAATTTTAGATATAAACTTCTTCTTAATCCTCTTCGGGCCTTGAGGCACATAGGGCATCCACCAGACATCTCCATTTTTTGCGATCGGCTGCTTTTGCAGTGGCTGTATTCCAGGACAGGCCTGCTTCCTTTAATTCTTTCTCCACGGTCCTTCGCCAGGTTTCTTTTGGTCTTCCCCGCTTTCTCTTCCCATCTGCTGTCCAGTACAAGGCTGTCTTGGAAGTGACCCTTTTTTATGGATTTTATGGAAATTTTAGATATGAACAACCTTTGTTAAAATGTATATTATTGGAGGTAAGTTGCTTTAGGTAAAAACTACCTTTAAGACATATCTTTACTCAAATCTGTAAAGGATATTATGTAAATTTTAGGCATGAACAACCTTTGGTAAAACGGAGTATATCGGAGGTAAGTTTCTTTCATGTAAAAAACTACGTTTACCACTGTTTATGTACAGGAGTTAACATAATTTTCTCTTTTGAGCTACACATATATCAAAGTATGTATATGAGAATAAGATATCGATACCAATCACTGTTAAAAGTCTGTTTCCTTTATTAGGCTTTTAACGAAATCGGGTCGAACGAGACGCCGAACGACGAACCCGAACGGATATAGCCTTCTCACGTGACCATGAACGAGATCTGGATAGTGAAGACTCTCAAGCGGTATGCATCATCGGATCTAAAGGTCACGTGATAGAGGATAGCTTGGGCTGCTGTTGGCTTGTGTTGGGGTAGGGGCAAGGTCAGTGTCATTCAATAGTATATAATTGTGCACGTGGCGCTCTATCCAGAGAGAAAATTATAAATTGATTACGGGCGAAGGTGGGGAGGGGGGAGGGGGGGGGGGTTGACCCACAAACGATCGAGGTGTTGGGCTTCGGGTAGACCATGATACGAAATCAAAGTTGGTACTTGGATGGTGGAAATGGTTGGGGGGTGGGGGGGGGAGTGACAATCAGCATGGGATGTATATATTAACATTAATAATATAGGCAATAGATGACCAGGGATGTGTAATGTTTGTGTATTGTTTGTATATGTTTGTGTGTGTGTGTGCGCGCGTGTGTGTGTGAAAGAGATTACACAAAAATACCTTTCTCGGGAGCTTCCAAATGGTTACGTATACGATAAATTTGAAAACCACATTGTTGAATCAGCTTGCAAAAATGAGAACATTTATCTTTGTTTCACAAAAATAGGTTTAGAAATAAAAAAATTTTCTAGTAGATTGATTTAGAAATAAATATTGCTCAATTTTTTTTAATTTAATGATAGTTTCTTTATTTTCCGGTCGGTTTTCTTGATTTATATCTCATTTTTCAATTCTCAATGCGACGAGCACACTGATGTATCTCGTGTGATTCAAAAGCGTTGTTTGTTTTTTAAATATATATATATATATACTGAGAGTCCTCACTAATTAATTCCTGAGCGTTGATATGGTGACGCAACTATGACATACAAGACCTTGCAGTCGAGTCGGCAGGGCTTTTGGGTTACACAATCACTATTTACCCATCGGTCAGCGGTACTCTTTGATGTATACAACACTCACCGCCTTTACGCAAAGCCGCCTGCCCATAAATCAAGAGATGGTCTCTTAACTGTTCACAAGCGAACTGTCAAACGAGCAATCGATGATTGGATAAGAATCTCAAGATCTCATATAATAAGGTAAGTTTTGTAGAGGTGATATCCCCCCACCCGTCACCGGACAGAACTTTCATTGCGTTATATCATATAAGCTCCGCCTCCTCTTTCTATTCCGGAGTGACGAGATTAGACGAGAGGACGCGAGAAAAAACTGATCACGTGATCGGTAAGTCGTTCGTTCGATGTCCGTTCGGTGAGCAACTATCACTCGGTATTGTCGATTCTGAATTAAAAATTCACCCCAAATACCGGAGCAAACTCAATGTCTCAATCGTTTCTATGTTACATATTTGTGAATATTGGCTTTTAGAGAAGGCTCTAATAAGACTGGGGTTAGAAGCGATCTTTTCTGGGGTCGTGGATAGTAGTGCCGCGCTGAGGACCGGTCCCAAGGTGAAGAACCGTTGGTGGTCCTCACGTTGGCGGTCCTCACTTCTCATCTTTCTTTTGAACGGTCCCAGCGATTCTAGTTTCTTTACTGCCTTTTCTCGGTTGTTTTGCCTAGGTCGTTCGTCTCTCTTCCACCAATCACCACCCATCCCACTTAATTAATCGCACCAACCCCCTCTTGCACATACGCCCTCTTGTGTGTGTGGTGGGGTAAGAGGGGCCGCGAGACGCCTTGGACAATTCCATTACTCGGGGTAAATTTCTTAATTTACTACACACTAATGATCGCAATGACAATGATCTATTTTGACGACATCACCCCTCTTCTCTCATGGGTTATTCTTTGAAATGAATATGAATACTATAAGATGTGTGTTTGTGTGGATGTGTGTGTTCGTGTGTGTGTTTCGAACCTAGCTGGTCCGATTTTTTTTTTCTTTTGGCTATATGTTGTCACCACTCCTTTCTATCGCATTGTTGTCATTTGATGATACAATAATATTTTTATTTCGTTTGGTGTTTCAACTAATCAAATGATACAAGTTTCACATACTATAGATAGTTCGAAGATGACGTCACTCAGGCCTTTGTTATTGTTTTTGCCATCCGCGTTTGTGAGTTGTTCTCACTAAACTGTATTAACCTGACTATAAACGTTCATGTGTTACACAGAGTTTGTGTGTTGGTCAGTTATACTTCCGGATGGCAATGTTGTGAACTCCTTGGCCAACCGCATTCTATCTATAGCTTTCTTCAAAAAATAACAATTATAACGTCTGTATTTTTAAAAACCACCATTAGATTATTTGGCGGGGGGCCCGATAGCTCAGTTGATAGTGCACTCTCTTTACACGCAAGGGACCAGAGATTGATCCAGGGTGCAGTCGAGCTTTTTTTTCTTCTGATCTCCCTGTCTATTCAGCAGTGAATGGGTAGCTGGGTTTGTTAGATCTGGCGAAAAGTACTTTGGGATAGACAGCGTCCAATCCAAAGGTAGAATTTTTTTTTATTAAAAAAAAAACAAAAAACGTGAGCTTTTATATAGCGCACTGTCCACTAAATGTGCTCAAAGCGCTTTACAACGGGTCCCTGACTAATAGCAACACGTAACATGTAGAACGAGACCTGACGCCTGTTAGGCGATGTTACAATTTTTTTCCGACAGAGACAACACTGTTGACGACCAGGTATTCATTTTACACCTGAGTACGGTGATAGGATGTGAGTAAAGAGTCTTTCAAGGACTAAACTAGGCGCCGAGCTTGGCTCGAACCCAGGACCTTCCGATCCGAAAGCGAGTATCATACCATAAGACCACATAGCCGCACGAAAAGAGAAAAAAGGAATGGAGACAACAACAACCCCCCCCCCCCCCCAAAAAAAAAATTATTTAAAAAATCAAACCAAACTCTTCCCACTTCCCATACTTTTGGTCCAGCATGGCACAGACACAAAATATTAACAATCCCTTTTCCTTTCACCCCCTACCATTGCCCCGACCCGCTCCATCAATCTTTGCAGATACACACACACACACACACACACACTCACACAAACACATGCTTAATGGATAGTGTTATAGCACTATTTTCATGTTTTGAGGCAAAACGCCTTCTCCGCTCTCACTTACACTTTGTGGTTCTACAGCCATCTACTGCAGGCACGGTCCCATCGTTTGACGGTCCCAATGAATGGCCAATGTCGAAAAAGAACCCGTTCTTGGAACCGGTCCTTGCGGTTCTCATTTCCCAGGGACCGTAAAACCGGCGTTCCTAAACATGCTTGGGACCGCTCCGCACTAGTAGATAGCTCATACGGTAGAGCACCGATCTCCCAGGCGGAGTTGTCTTACCGGTCTTAGTTGTCTTAGGCGGGGGGGGGGGGGGGGGGGGGGGGGAGGAGGGGTATGATGGGGTCGGGAAGGGGGGAAGGGGTGGGGGGTTATTTGACCTTTTGCGTTTTGAGCTTGAATTTGTTAGAGTGTCTGCACATTGTCATTAGTTCTGATCTTTTGTTTAAGGTGCTATTGTTTCACTCACTTATATGTGGCCAAAACATATGTTTCTGTATCTTCCATCCACATATATCGCGAGCAAATTGGCAATATGTTTTGAAATGGTCTATTCATAAGACACTTAAGATTATTTTTACAGTAAAACAATACACATACATAACATTGCAACAGGAATCTGAAGACACGCTTATAACAATAAGTTCATCGAATAAATTGCATCATTACATAACAAAGAAACGTTATGAATCATAATACGGAGTTATAGTTACACGCCGAAGCAGACCGACCGATCGACTTACCGAACACGTGATCAATTTTTTCTCGCGTCCTCTCGTCTAATCTCGTCACTCCGGAATAGAAAGAGGAGGCGGAGCTTATATGATATAACGCAATGAAAGTTCTGTCCGATGACGGGTGGGGGGATATCACCTCTCCAAAACTTACCTTATTATATGAAATCTTGCGATTGCTCGTTTGACAGGACGCCTGTGAACAGTTAGGAGATCATCTCTTGATTCATGGGCAGGCGGCTTTGCGTAAAGGCGGTGAGTGTTGTATACATCAAAGAGTACCGCTGACCGATGGGTAAATAGTGGTTGTGTAACCCAAAAGCCCTGCCGACTGCCCTGCAAGGTCTTGTATGTAATAGTTGCGTCACCATCTCAACGCTCAGGAATTAATTAGTGAGGCAGGACTCTCAGTATATATATATTTAAACAACAAACAACGCTTTTGAATCACACGAGATACATCAGTGTGCTCGTCGCATTGAGAATTGAAAAATAAGATATAAATCAAGAAAATCGACCGGAAAATAAAGAAACTATCATTAATTTTTTTTTAAATGAGCAATATTTTTTTCAAAATCAATCTACTAGAAAAATGTTTTATTTCTAAACCTATTTTTGTGAAACAAAGATAAATGTTCTCATTTTTGCAAGCTGATTCAAACAATGTGGTTTTCAAATTTATCGTATACGTAATCATTTGGAAGCTACAGAGAAAGGTGTGTTTGTGTAATCCCTTTCACTCACGCGCGCGCGCACACACACACACACACACAAACATATACAAACAATACACAAACAATACACATCCCTGGTCATCTATTGCCTATGTTATTAATGTTAATGTATACATCCCATGTTGATTGTCACAACCCCCCCCCCCCACCCCCCAACCATTTCCACCATCCAAGTACCAGCGGCCTTTTCTCTTTGATTTCGTATCATGGTCTACCCGAAGCCCAACACCTCGGGCGTATGTGGGTCAACCCCCCCCCCTCCCTCCCCCTCCCCCAACCTTCCCCCGTAATCAATTTATAATTTATTTCTCTCCGTATAGAGCGCCACATGCACAATTATATACTATTGAATGACACTGACCTTGCCCCTCCCCAAACACATGGTAGGGGCAGGCCTGAGGTAGTCTCCATTCTTTCCTTCTCCGTTTCTTGTCAGCTGACGCCAACAGCAACCCAAGCTATCCTCTATCACGTGACCTTAGATCCGATGCTGCATACCCTCTTGAGAGTCTTCACTATCCAGATCTCGTTCATGGTCACATGAGAAGGCTATATCCGTTCGGGTTCGGCGTTCGGCGTCTCGTTCGGCCTGATTTCGTTAAAAGCCTATAATTCATACATCCCTAACAGGATCAGTGACAGATATGGCTTCTGTTTCCATCGAAAGGTCCACCCATCAGAGATGCAACGACACAGGAGATACATCAAAAGGTAGGTGTGTCATGGTCTAATTGAGTGCTTAAGAGCTTACTCGACTAAATCCATAAAATAAAGATGTGGAAAGTAAGGATCCCGAATTTACGAGTTACTTTAAAAAAAAATAAAGAACAGATGACGAATTATAATTGATTTAAGATGATGGCAATATAGAAAGATGAAATTTAGTGAGATGAATGTTCTTATAAATAAATAAGGATCACAGAGTTACAAATGATAAGATGATAATATTACATAACTTCTGGATCTTGAGGATCAGGGTGTGCAGACTTGTGAGGTCCTACTCCCAGGCAGATGATTTGCTTGGTCTTGTGGTATGACACTCGCTTCCGGATCGGAAGGTCCTGGATTCGAGCCTCGCATCGGCGCATAGTTGAGTCCTTAGAAAAGGCTCTTAACTCACATTCTCTCACCGTACTCAGGTGTGAAATGAGTACCTGACCGTTAACAGCGTTGTGTCTGTCGGAAAAAAAAGTAAGATCACGTAAAAGGCGTCATGTTTCGTTCTACATGTTACTTATTGCTGTTGGTCAGGGACCCCTTTAAGGACGTGTAGTGGATATTGCACTATATAAGTACTCTATTAAATGCTCTGTTAAAACGCAGTCTGAACAGTCTGAAGGACTGATTTTCACCCATTAGTTTTTCTATCCATCGCTTATTTTCCAGATTGGAGAGATGGCCTGTGTTTTTGTGAGTGTGACGTTCCTCCTTCAGTTTTAGAGCCATCTGAACTAATCCTGACTGTGAATGAGAAGGTTGGTAAATAATGATAATGATGATGAGATGGTGACGATGATGATGATGATGATGATGATGATGATGATGATGATGATGATGATGATGATGATGAGATGGTGATGATGATGATGATGATGATGATGATGATGATGATGAGATGAGATGATGATGATGATGATGATGTGATGATGATAAATGATGATGATGATGATGATGATGATGATGATGATGATGATGATGATGATGATGATGATGATGATGATGATGATGATGGTGATGATGAGGTGATGATGATGATGATGATGATGATGATGATGATGATGATGATGATGATGATGATGAGATGATGATGATGATGATGATGATGATGTGTGATGATGTGATGATGATGATGATGATGATGATGATGATGATGATGAATGATATGATGATGATGATGATGATGATGGTGATGATGATGGTGATGATGGATGATGATGATGATGATGATGATGATGATGATGATGATGATGAGATGATGATGTGATAGATGATGATGATGATGATGATGATGATGATGATGTATGATGATGATGATGATGATGATGATGATGATGATGATGATGATGATGATGATGATGATGATGATGATGATGATGATGATGATGATGATGATGATGATGATGATGATGATATGGATGAGATGATGATGATGATGATGATGATGATGATGATGTGATGATGGATGATGTGATGATGATGATGATGATGATGATGATGATGATGATGATGATGATGATGATGATGATGATGATGATGATGATGATGATGATGATGATGACGATGACGATGACGGTGATGGTGATGATGATGATGATGATGATGATGATGATGATGATGATGATGATGATGATGATGATGATGATGGTGGCGTAACAAATCTCCTCTCTCTCTCTCTCTCTCTCTCTCTCTCTCTCTCTCTCTCTCTCTCTCTCTCTCTCCCTCTCTCTCTCTTTCTCTCTCTCTCTCTTTTTTTTTTCTTCTCTCTTTCTCTCTCTCTCTCTCTCTCTCTCTCTCTCTCTCTCTCTCTCTCTCTCTCTGCATATGCGTGCGTGCGCGCTCTTTTTGTCTTACTGATATATGCACACATATAATTATATCCTATATACTATGCCACATTAAAAACGCACTAAGAAATTGAATGGTTTCTTTGTTGTCGTGCATTCTGTACACAACTAAAGAAATTGCATAGTAGTAAAGTCCAATAAATTACTTTAATGGAAGTGTGTGTGAAGATTTGCGTGGTTGTTTTGAATGCACTGACTGGAATGTTTTTATCGAATCATGTGATAGTGTGGATGACCTGAATGACTGTGTGAGTGAGTATTTAAAATTCTGTGAACAGCTAGTGTCTTGTAAAAAAGAAATAAAATATTATCCTAACAACAAGCCTTGGATAACAAAAGATCTAAAACTTTTATTGAACCAAAAGAAAACTCTCTCTACTAGTGGAAACAAAAGAGATCTGAAAACAAAACAAAAAGAGATAAAGAGGGTAATATCTAGTTGTAGAGATAAGTACAAATAAAATTGAAAAATGCTTTTCTTCTGGGGATATACGGGACACGTGGCGGGGGCTTAAAACTGCTGTTAACTATAATCCAAAGCCCACGATTATATCAGAAGATATCGAAATTGAAACTTTAAATAAATTTTATTCACGTTTCGACACAGCAAACAAATTTGATATTGAAAATGAAAAACATAAATTAGACAGGGCTTTGGAAGATGAAATGACTATTGAGGTCAGTGAAGAGGAAACGAGATTCGTATTTTCGAAACTAAACGAGAGGAAGGCTGCTGGGCCGGATGGATTGAAAGGAAAACTATTAAAAGAATGTGCCCACCAGCTTTCCCCCATTTATACACATATTTTTAACTGGTCCCTCCAATGCGTTTCGATCCTTGAAATTTGGAAAACTTCAAAAATTATTCCTGTTCCAAAAAAAGAAAAACTTGAAACTATGAACGATCTCAGACCTGTTGCACTGACTTCAATAGTCATGAAATCTTTAGAAAAACTTGTTCTTGTTAAAATTAGGAATCAGTTTATGCCATTGAGTGATAGTCATCAATTTGCTTACAAACCAGGACGTGGCGTAGAGGATGCCATTTTGTTGTTTACAAACAACATCTACAGGCATCTAGATCCCGCTAGGAGCTATTGCAGATTGCTTTTTGCAGATTTTTCTTCAGCGTTCAATACAATGCAACCTCAGTTGGTTGTTCAAAAATTGACTAGTCTGAATTTAAACAAGTATATAATTGCTTGGGTGCTCGAATTTCTTACGGAGAGAGCACAATATGTTCAATTAGGACAAAACAAATTTTCCTGTATAACTACAAATACTGGTGCTCCTCAAGGTTGTGTATTGTCCCCTGTATTATTTACAATATACACGAATGACTGTAGAAGTCAAAACCTGAGTGTACCTTTAATAAAGTTTGCAGATGACACCGCTCTTCAAGGCCTCATAACAAATGGCAACGAAGTGGCTTATAGGCAAGAAATTGATAGATTTGTGTCTTGGTGTGATGCCCACCACCTAGAGCTTAACATAAGCAAGACAAAGGAGCTAGTGATTGACTTTAGGAGAGTGAAGGAACCGATAGAACCGTTAAAATTAAAGGACCAATTCGTCCAGCGAGTTCCTCACTACAAATACCTTGGTGTAACGATTGACGACAGGCTCAAGTGGGATGAACACTTGAAAATAATTAGGCATAAGATGTGCAGACGTACATATTTTTTATCAAAACTCTCTCAGTTTAGAATAGATAAAACCCTCTGCACATTATTTTGTAGAGCATTAATCGAAAGTGTTTTGTCATTTTGTATAACAGCTTGGGGAGGCAATTGCTTAGCAGTGGAAAGGAATAAAATAAATTCAAATATTAAAAAATCCATTAAACGCTATATAAATGATGTTGACGATGTAGATCTTTTATACGAGAAATTTTGTATAAATAAAATAACTAAAATATTAAATGACCAGTATCATCCACTAAGACCATCAATTATTATGTCAGAAAGAAGTGGTCGCCCTTTCTCTATTTCAACGAAAACAGAGAGACACCGACAATCTTTTCTGCCGTCCAGTATTAGGCTTTATAACAACAAGCAATAATCATTTTATATAATTATTTCTCATTTTTACTTTTTTAAAATATAAATATTAATTTATTAATTTATTTGTTTTGCAATCTTTTCAATTTTCAATTTATAGTGACAGTTTTAACTATTTTACAGTGTTGAAATTATTCATATTATAAAGCGCAGCTCTGGTTATAGAGCTGCTCCTTTTTTATATATATACATCCTATTTCCATTGTATTTTTATCTTATGTGTAAATTATAACACGTCTGTACAAAAAATTTCCTTTTTGGGATGCAATAAAGTATTATTATTATATTATAATTATTATTATTTAATGATAGTAATTTTCTGAAATATATTGAAATTCAGTTCGTCCCATACAATATAGCTCTAGGCGCACAATAGACATAGCATACAAAATACATTATAAAATTTACTCTTACCTATTATCAATAGCATTAAAAAGATAAAAATTATTATTAAAATTTTAAATGATAGTATACAAAACAGATGAAGCGACACTACCAATACAATTTGTGATAAAACCCAAGTAGACATATGGGTGGAGATCACCCACGCCCATTTACTCTTTCTCAATGCAATACAATACGGAAAGAATAGAAGAAAAAAAGCCAATTAATTTCCTCTACATATCATCTAAAACATACATTCGAAAAAGATGACCGTTTTATTTTTTAAATTTTCTTTTGATTATCGTTTCAGAATTCGTAAAAACAATAGCCCTTCAAAGTCATAAGGCCCATGGAGCCGGAGTTTATCCCGGTTTCGAAAGCGTGACACGGACAATAGCAATTTCTTGCTATCCTTTGGATAGGACGCTAGTCTATCGCAAAGTACTTTCCGCCAGATCTAATAGACACAGCTACCCAATCACTCCTGGGTGGAAAAGGGGGGGGGGGGGGGTGTTGAAAAACTATCAGCTGCACCCGGGATCGATCTCCGTTCCTTTGCGTGTGTATTCATTATTTAACCCAAAGACACTGATGAAAGCGAATATTGGGCTTAGTCTTTCCAAATAATTTAGTGCGGGTGTATTTTTTATGCCTAAAGTCATAGAAAGTACCTTTTACTTCCCTCCCCGCCAATTTCTCTATTTATCTATCTATCAATCTATTTTCTATCTATCTACCTATCTATCTATCTATCAATCTATTTTCTATCTATCTATCTATCTATCTATCTATCTATCTATCTATCTATCTATCTATCTACCTATCTATCTATCT
>NC_088367.1:31463408-31473408 GCF_034508935.2 Berghia stephanieae | reverse complement strand
TCGGTGTTATCTTCAGGAGACTCGTTGTTGACCCCTCGGACACATCTTCGGCACGCCGAAAGTTGAACAGTGCAGTGGATTCCAGGTCGAGCTCTACTGGTATCGGAACAGCAGGAATCATTATTTTGAATATGTGTAAGTTGTTTGGGGAGTGCATAAATTAGTTCGTAACCAATCGGGACAGATGGGGTCTCGATAGCACAGTTGGTAGAGCACTCGCTTCACACGCAAAGGGACCAAGATCGATGCCGAGTGCAGTCGAGATTTTTCTGACCCCCTCCCCCCCCCCCTCCTTCCACCAAACAATGAATGGGTAGCTGATTCTGTTAGATTTGGCGGGAAGTACTTTGCGATTGACTAACGTCCTACCCAAAGGGTAGCAAACAATTGCTATTGTCCGTTTCACGTTGTAGATCTATAGGTAGAACGAAGATGACGTCACTCAGAACTTTGTTATTGTTTTTATGAGTAATTTTCACTTAACTGTATTAGCCAGATTATAAACGTTCAAGGTTACACATAGTTTTATGTGTTGGTCCGTTATACTTTAGGATGGTAAAGTTGTGAGCTTTTGAGCCAAGCGCATACTATCTATAGCTTGGCTAAGAACGTAGCTATCGTTAAATTATAGCCTGACACTGACCAAAAAATGACGTCAAAATGTTAGTCTTCGGCCACAAAAGAAAACAAATCGTGAGTTGTATTCAATAGTTCAACCAATGGGACCACTTGTTTCCATGAGCACTATTAACGACAACTCACTAGGCGGTGCAAAAACCAAATAATGACGTCAAAATGCCAGTCTTTTTGTGTTTCAGTGTCAAGCTATAGATAGTATGCAGATGACGTCACTCATGCCTTTGTTATTGTTTTTGCCATCCGCGTTTGTGAGTTGTTCTCACTAAACTGTATTAACCAGACTATAAAAGTTCATGGTTACACAGAGTTTGTGTGTTGGTCCGTTATACTTCCGGATGGCAATGTTGTGAACTCATTGGCCAAGCGCATTCTATCTATAAGATAACGATGGCTGCGCTAAGAAGCTCTAAACATTGTCATCCGGAAGTATAACGGACCAACACATAAAACCATGAAGTTTTATAGTCTGGTTCATACAGTATAGTGAGAATTACTCATAAACGCGGATGATAAAAAAAAAAAAAAAATAACAAAGACCTGAGTGACGGCATCTTCGTTCTATCCATAGCCTGACACTAAAACCCACTAAGACCCATATTTTGACGTCAGACCCGCATTTTGGGTTTCAGAGTCAGGCTATAAATAACTTAACGAGGCTACGCTAAGTGTCAGGTATAACTTAACGATGGCTACGCTAAGTGTCAGGTTATAACTTAACGATGGCTACGCTAAATGTCAGGTTATAACTTAACGATGGCTACGCTAAATGTCAGGTTATAACTTAACGATGGCTACAGTATCAGGCCATGAGTTTACGAAGGCCACGGCCTGAGGCTCGAAATTGAAGTCCAAGCTTAAACTTTTTAAAAAATCAAAATTTAAACAAATGCTTGTATTTTTTTTTTCTTCAACGGTTTATTCTACAGAAATCTGAAGAAGAAAAATACAAACCAAACATGTATTTATAATTTTGGCCAGAAAAATTGTCCTTCAAATATCGGTCAAATAAAATGACCTTCATCTCCCAAAAACTTTCAAACCTGGGACTTTATCCAAATTTCAGGTTTGAGGGTGGAGAGTGGGGGGGGGGGGGGGGGGGGAGAGTTGTACAGGATGAGAATCAATTTAATTAATTGATATTTGAAAGACGAGTTTTTCTTTTGGTCAAATTATCAAAAGCATGTTTTTAAAAATCAGAGCATGGCAGTTTTGAGCGGCGTTGATCTTGTGTCTAAAACTTAAATTCCCATAATTAATTCTTGTTAATTCATAATTTTTGCAATTTTTTCAAAACATCGGCACTGCTTGTCTTGTGTCTCCCCTTTTGCCTGTGGTTAGAGGATATAACGACGCGTACTTATTTACAGGTCTGATTACCCAAATTGTCATGGACCCACAGTTGTATTTGAAATTGATAAGCTCAAACCAACGCAAAACTGTGTCAGCTACAACAATGCTAAATCAAGGCCATAATTGCGCTCGGTTATCAGACCTGTAAACATGTGAACTTCATGATATAATGAATGTAACAACTACTTGCAATGTGTAGGAGATTAGATGATTAAAAGGCAATCTTTTTAATGGAAGGTGGTGGGGGTGGGGGGGGGGGGTTGTCCGATAGCTCAGTTGATAGAGAACTCGCTACATAACTTACAAAGGGACCGAGAGCGAACCTGGGTGAGTTCTGGGTTTGTTGGAGCCCCTCCCCCTCACACCTGTTCATCCAGCAGTGTTTGGGTAGCTGTTTGATGATGATGATGATGATGATGATGATGATGATGATGATGATGATGATGATGTTGATGATGTTGATGATGATGATGATGGTGATGATGATGATGATGATGATGATGATGATGATGATGATGATGATGATGACGACCATTATGATGACGATGATTATGAAATTAAAGGTATATTGAAAGTAATCAAATTTATAAAAATAGTGATGATGATATGTTTGATGAAGATGATGACAATGATTTCGACAATGACAATGACGATGATAATAATGATTATGTTAATAATGATAATTATTTTCCATTTGTTTTTCTTCAAATTCCTAGTGTTTGGAGCCATTTTGGTGGTCGACATTCGTGTACTACTGGGCCATCTCACCGCTTGCCGAACACGAAGACCCAAGAGCATCATGAAGTGATCCTCCTATCACAAAGAATGCTCCATTCTTAAATAATTTGACACAACGTCTCAATCCGGAATTATTTCGGGGTGAACCGTTGCCTTCGTTAACTGAAAGCCTATTGGCCCATTTAGACGGACAGACTTTTCACACCCGGTCCGACGGACATAGATTAGACGCGGCGGATGTGGGTCACCGTGAATCGATACATGTCGACGAGAGAGGTTCCGTTTAGACGTATTGTTAATTGCTCCGCGTCGGTTCTGGGACATAATACTTCAATTGTCGTCAATCATTGGGAAACGTTGTGTGTGTGTGTGTGTGTGTGTGTGTGGGTGTGTGTGTGTGGGTGGGTGGGTGGGCGGGTGGGTGGGTGTGTTTGTTTACATGTGTGTGTAGATATTACGGAACCCCTCCCCCCTTCCATTGTGCCGTAAACTGTTAACTTCACTCACTCAATAGAGAGAGACCCCCCTTCCGTAGCAGTAAGCCTCGCAGTCCGAATGACGTTTGCTGAGAATTGTGTGATTCAGTCATTGTCAATGAGAATATCTGCTCTCTCCATCCATGTTGTTAATTGTTTCCAGTGGTCCCGTTCCTGGGCCAGAGTTTTGAGGCTGTCAAGATACAGAGGGCACTGCAATATTTCTTAGCTCTTCAGGGATTAATTCGGTCTCATCTGAATCCAGAAATTTCTGATATGTAGAGAGATCCTGGTTCAGGGTAGTTACTATTGATGTTGGTGGTCTCATTACATATTTGTTGCCATGATGGAAAAATTATGTCATTGCAGTTTGGGCTGGGATGTTATCTTCTCGACGTAAGATATGACCAAATAGCCTCCATCGCTGTTCTTTTATTATTGTACTCAGGCGTTGGACTCTGGGTTTTTTCATAGAGATCAGTATTGGTAATTGTCTCTGGCCAATAGATTCCGATTACGTAACGTAATTGTTTGCGGTGGTACGAATCGAGACTATCTAATTTCTTCTTTGTGAGGCCCCAGGTTCAACAATTATATATCAATATCGGAGTAATCAGTACCTCGTAAATCTGTATTCGTTTATTCTCACTGATTATGTTATTTCTATTCCATAAATTTTGGAGTTGGTTGAATGCATTGGTGGCCAGCTGCTTTGGTTTTCAGATGTCTTCATTTTCTCTGCCGGATTCAAATTGTAATGTAGTATTTGATAATAGGTATCTCTTGTGTGCTTCACGTGATCTTTGTCCCAAGAATGAGTCAAGGATTAATAACAACATGGTTCTACATATGGTGTCGAAAGCTGAACTCACATCGATTCCAAGTATGGAAAATTCTTCTTTGTATTTCCCCGTTCTGGCTTTCAGCCATCGATGGGCCCATGCTATTTCCGCAGTGCTTCTATCTCTTCTAAACCCGCTTTGTGATAGTGAAAGATATTCATCTACGTTTTCTCTAATTCTGTTGAGCATGATTGCGATTAAAACTTTTCTTAGCGTGGATAATAAAACGATTGGTCTCAAATTTTCTAAAGGGCCTTTCTTTTTATTTGGTTTGTTTAACAGAATGAGTTTTCCACTTCCAAGATTGAGAACTTCCGTAGTTTGAATTAAAAGGGACTTCAGTGAAAACGAATCACCCACTAGATCTCGACGATCCATCGACTCGAAGACAGGAAAATATCAGGCGGCTCCTGATATTAGGAGCTTGGGTTGATACCGAGGACTTCATAATAATATATAGATGTCGCTTGTTGATACCCATTGGACGAGATTGAAATTCTTCTTTTAAACGCTCGGTTTTCATGAGTTTTACTCTGTTATTCACAATTTGTGGAAATCTGTCGGGCCGTGTATGAAACGTCTGTACGTCTAATTGGCTATTACTGAAATTTCTATACACCTATTTGTGTTTTACAACATGCTGTATCTCTTCGTCTTGGAATGAGAATACCCTGTTTTGTTCTTTCCCTTGTCAGAATCTTTAGCTGGGAGGGAAATAGTCAAATGTATAATTAAAGTTTTGGGAAATCATATTTTTTCCTTGTAAATGATCTCTCTGTTATGTATTTGTTGTTTTGAACGTATAAACAGTTGAGTGTGCTCCTCTTAGTGGGATCCTGTGCCTGGGTCTGGATGAGACTTTAAAGTGATCTCAATCTATGCACAATGATAGTATGCTCTTGGAATCTACATCTGTTCCTATTCGAACCATTATGCTGTGTCTTACTTTTTCTTGTGTGCTTTCAAATGTAAATCTAGATTTATTTTTTTAATATCCCATTTCTCCCTTTCTATTGACTCTAATATGACCTAATTGTGTTGCAAGCGCAGTAAAACAACAATAGTTCAAGTTCAAGTCCATATGATGCAAAAGGTAAACTGTGTCCATCACTGCAAATCTTATCAATTTTATCTATCACACCACATATAATTTCTATGAAAACAATGAGCCTATAACAATTTGGAATATCAGTCCTTAAAATTTATTTCACGTCAGTTCCACATAATACCGTTTTGAAACGGTGGGTCAATCACAGTTGCATGCATATCATAGTAATGGATACTAAAAAGTAAAAAGAAATTTGAATATTCAGGAATGAGAAAAATAAAAATATCATTTCACAAATTCCGTGATATGATCATATAATATTCATGTGATGGTAAAGCGGAGCAATAGAACGCCGATTCCCGATTGCTGGACAATACGGCTTGTCATTTTATCAGCTAATTGGGAGGGGCATAGAAATTATGGTCAATTTTAATTGGTTAATTGAAGAGTGTGTAGAGAGAGGGTATTTAGTCAAGGGTGGGGTGGGGGAGGGGTGGGATTAAAATGCTTCAAAAGAAGATGAGTTGGGGGGGGGGTAGAAAAGGTACTAGCCATTCAGATTTATTTTTACTTTTCATTGTTTATTGTTTCCTTGGAAAAGGCTCTTTACATCTCATGCACATCTATAAGACTGACCATTTAAAAACCACATTGATATGATAAGAAAATAAGTTCTAATAAAATACGTACCGACTGTGGGTAAGTTCTTGACATTAGTGACTGGATGTGTTGCAATAAACTCTGGTTAAATGAAAACAAAACATAGGTGCTGCAAATCGCAAGACGTGGCCTCGTCGATCTTTCCATGCTTCACCTTAATCTATCTGATTGTTTAATTTCCTTCACTAATGAGCCTGTGGGAAACTTAGGGGTTATATTTGACATCAACTTAAATATGTCTGCCCATGTCAAAAATGTAACTGGATCCTGCAATATTTATAGTTAATATGCTATTAGAAGGCTTCTTGATATTAATACTATTAAAATTCTTGTTATCTCTATGATTTTAGTCGCCTTAATTATTGCAATAGCTTGCTCTATGTTTGTGATAAAAATGTCACTAAACGACCCCAAAAAATACAGAACAAAAACAGCTCGATTGGTTACGTTATCAGATCGGAAGGTCAAAGGTTCGAGTCCCGCTTTGAGTGGTGCATAATTGAGTCCCTAGAAAAAGCTCTTTACTCACATTCTCTCACCGTACTCAGGTGTAAAATGATTACCTTGCCGTGACCAGCGTTGTCTCGTCGGATTAAAAAAATTGTAATATCCCCTAACACGCGTCATGACTCATCCAACATGTTTAGTGTTGCTGTTGGCTAAAGACTCTATGTAAAACGCTTTGAGAACATTTAGTGGATATTGCGCTAAATAATTGTTAGACGTCTAAATATTTTACAAAGTATCTCTGTTCCTGCGTTTTCTATCATCGAAGTAATTTATACAGTTTGGCAAGTCTCTGTTCTTTGTCTCTGGCAAGCCAGTTATCATAATCAAAGAAATAATACACATAATGGTATAAATTGTACCAGGCGCCCACTTGGCAATTGTATACAATGGGCGTGAAAATGGCGCCAGCATAGCCCCGACTTTTGCTCCGCAACTAAGAGCCCCATTCCCCATTGATCGTATGTTTGTCGGATATAATTCAGGACATATCACGAATACAACATTGAACGATGCGGTGATGGCGAATTTCCCCATGATGAGACAGACAGTTGATAGGACTCCTGTCGTAGTCGAGTCATTTCCAAATGTAAGAAGAAGTGTAGAAATCATCAAAAATGTGGCGCTCATGCTTAAAAATATCGTCAGTACCGTTTTTCGATTCATTTTTCTCATCAATACTAAAATGATTATATTTCCTGGAATTTCTACCAGTGCCATTAATATAAACGTCAGAAAACGATTTCCGGGAAGACTTGATGACGTCATGAAAAGTCCATAATACGTCAGATTGTGCGTGGTCCTGATAAACCACATTAAAAATGTCACCCAAAGTAAATGTCGGTTGCGAATCAATTTTAGGAGGTTGCCTGTTTCAGTTTTCACTTCAAACTCACATTCGACTTCATCGTCAACGATTTTGTCTAGGTCTTTAAGAGCCACGCCACCGTTGTGGTTCCAAAATTCATAAAGCTTCCGTTTTGCGTTCTCATAGCTTACCTTGTTTTGCTTCGCGGCGAATCTTAAAATTCCTAAAGCTCTTTCTCTCTTATTAGTCGCAGAAAGCCATCTGATAGATTCTTTCACAAAGAACATCATTCCAAAACTAAGAATGCCTGATATTGCAATCACACCTTGTAGGTATCGCCAGCTGTGATCTTGTAAAGCGTAAGCAATTCCACAAAACACAATAAGGTGAAATACCCAGATAGTGCATATTGTTATACCGATATAATGTCTATAACGTGGTACCATAAGCTCTACTCCAAGAATATAATATGCGTCAGCCGCACCAGAGGCGAAGAATCCTGCAAATAGTTGTAAACCCATCACCATGTATATATTTGAAGAAAAAGTGGTAACTGTTTCAATAAACCAAAAAAATGCTATGAACCAAAACAGAATGGTTTTCCTACCAAAGCGGTCAGCAAAATACGTGCTCGTGAATCCGCTCACAATGGCTGATAGCATTTTAAAAGTCTGGACAAATTCTGCAATTCCTTTTGACTCGCATACCAGGTCCCATTCAGATAAGAATGAAGTCTTTCCGGCATCGGAAAAGTTTCTTCCATTGGGACAAGCTATCTGAGCTAAAGTGGTGAATTGACTGTTACTATTGGTGAGGTTGGTGTTGTTGGTGCGGATGTTGATGTGGCAAGAATCGTATTCAATCCATGCAGTTGTATCATTGCTAAGCCCAATGTCTTGTAGAATTGACGTCTCGTTAACACTATTACAAACATGAGCTGGTTCGTATCCTGCAAAAATGATTAATGAATAATGAGAAGCATCTCATCCACCACAATCTTCACCCCCAACACTTTACAATTTTATATAATTTGAGGATGAAATTATCATCTTTATTCATAAGAACCATTTCTGTTTCTCTGTTACTATCAAGAAACAAGTTTATTACTTTTTATTAGTTGGACTTTAATGTTAGTTTCATCGTCAAGTTTATTCAAAGAACTCTATTCATGTGCTTCGTCATATTGATAGAAACAGGTTTTCAAAGGCAGCCAAGATTTACGTGGCATGACCTTACTTTGTGAGGTGGATGATCTTAGTAAGAATTCATTTAGATCGGGAACACATGATATAATCGTTTTAAAACTAGGGGCCCAAATACGCGGTTCTTTGGTCTTGTGGTATGACACTAGCCTTTTGTGCAGCGCATAGTCGAGTCCTTGTAAAAGACTCTTTACTCAATTTCTCTCACCGTATTCATATTTAAAATGAATACCTGGTCATTGAAAATTTTATCTCCGTCGAAAAAATGCGCGTCATCGCCTTGTTCTCCATGTCCTCATTGCTGTTGGCTATGGCATCTTTATAAAGCGCTTGATGCCTGTTTAGTTGCCACTGCGCTAAATAAATGCTCAAAAAATATTTTTAAAGATTATTGATTTATTGCAGTCTGTCGTAAATAAGAATCACCTTCTTATCCACTTTGGAGAATACTAGAAAAGAAATGTTATAAATCAGAATCATTCTTTATAAAATTAGATTGCACCAAAGTATAAATACCTACCCTTGAAAACAAAGCTCAGAGTTGAGAGAGCAAGGATCACATCTACAAAAAGAATAAAGATAACCTGGGTGACTTGGAACTTTCCAGGAACACCCAATGTCTCGAGCACATTTTCAAAAGAATCCTGACTCTCTGTCATCATTGTTCAATCAGGAATATCAGAATTCCAGATAAATTTCTGAGAAATAATAGAAACAGTGAATAGTTAAGAAACATCGTTGAGAGTCGACAGCTCAATGATATCATAATATTTTGGTGTATGCCCCAAATGGGCAAATCAACTCGGCCCAATTTGAATTGCGATTTAGTTCTAGTATATCCGAGGGGGGGGGGGGGGAACCAAGGCGCCAGCGTCTACGGGGATGGACTCGTGACGGACGAGCGGCGGACCATCGCCCTTGCGATCTAATGCCCTTAACAACCCCCGTAACGACAAGGCGGTGATCCATTTGGGGTGAGCTTAATGCTAAAGCACTAGCCTCACAAGCAAAGAGATTGGAATCAATCCAGAGTGGGCCTAATTTTTTTAGGCCCGCCCATTGTCCACGCAGCAGTTATTTGGGTAGCTAGGTCTGGTTTTTTTCATGGCCGAATTTAGAAACGTCCAAAGGGAATATAGTAAGCATTTTTTTTGTGACCCGCTGTAGCTATTTTCAAAATCAAACATACCTTTATAACTTACATAATTTTACAACCCTGACCAAATTAAAAGAAGGCCGACTAATAACACTTAATTAATTACCGACCAGCCGAGAGACGAAAATTTTGCTAGATGCCTGCGTAATTTTTTTCTGCCATCGGTGCGACTGAGATCACAATCAGGGCACGTCCAGCACAATCTCACTCCTAGCAACAGTTTTTGAAGTTAAATAAAGTTTCCTAAGATTACACATCATGACACCGTGAATATCTCATCTAATTGACTAGCCAGAACTTATGTCTATAAACACGAAAATGTGATTGGATCTGACTAAATGACCAGTAATAATCTGGTACCAAGAATGTTTAGTGAGTAATAATTAATATAGTGTTTTCTACTGGGTCGTAAGTAGATGCAACCTATTAAATAACAGATATGAATAACTAACAAAAATATATCATTCACTCTCTCTCTCTCTCTCTCTCTCTCTATATATATATATATATATATATATATATATATATATATATATATATATATATATATTATGGACATGTGTCTTCCAAATGA
>NC_088367.1:31430908-31455908 GCF_034508935.2 Berghia stephanieae | reverse complement strand
AGTTAGTCCGGGACCCCCTGTAAAGCGCTTTGAGCACGTTTAGTGAATATTGTGCTATATAAAAGCTCAAGTTTGTTTTGTTTTTTTTTTAATTTAAATATTTTGAGCGTAATTCGGCACCTTAAACTCAGGTGTATTTTGTCACCAAATAATTATTAAAAAGCACAAACTCGCAATTTCAACCACTTTTGGTTTGTCTCTCATACTCACAAAAACCGTCAAATGTACATGAACAACTCTCTCTCTCTCTCTCTCTCTCTCTCTCTCTCTCTCTCTCTCTCTCTCTCTCTCTCTCTCTCTCTATCTCTATCTCTCTCTTTCTCCCTATCAAGCTCTCATACATAAACCTACACTCCTCTCCCCCCCCCCCCCCCCACTCTCTCTCTCTCTCTCTCTCTCTCTCTCTCTCTATCTATCTATCTCTATCTCTCTCTCTTTCTCCCTATCAAGCTCTCATACATAAACCTACACTCCTCTCTTCCCCCCCCCCCCTCCCACTCTCTCTCTCTCTCTCTCTCTCTCTCTCTATCTATCTATCTCTATCTCTCTCTCTTTCTCCCTATCAAGCTCTCATACATAAACCTACACTCCTCTCCCCCCCCCCCCCCACTCTCTCTCTCTCTCTCTCTCTCACTCTCTCTATCTATCTCTATCTCTCTCTTTCTCCCTATCAAGCTCTCATACATAAACATACACTCCTCTCCCCCCCCCCCCCTCCCACTCACTCTCTCTCTCTCTCTCTCTCTCTCTCTCTCTCTCTCTCTCTCTCTCTCTCATAAAACATATATACAAATCCATCACGTTTGCACATCTACATACACATGTATAGATAGTATACGCTTGGCTAAGAAGCTCACAACATTGCCATCCGGAAATATAAAGGACCAACACAAAAAACTGTTTTTAACCTTGAACGTTTATAGTCTGGATAATACAGTTAAGTGAGAATTACTTATAAACGAAGAGTGAAAAAAAAAAAAACAATAACAAAGACCTGAGTGACGTCAACTTCATTCTATCTATACAATTTATAGATAGCATGAAGATGACGTCACTCATGTCTTTGTTATTGTTTTTTTGCCATCCATGTTTATGAGTAATTCTCACTAAACCGTATTAACCAGACAATAAACGTTCATGGTTACACATGGTTTTGTGTGTTGGTCCTTTATACTTCCGGATGGCAATGTTGTGAGCTTCTTAGCCAAGAGCATACTATCTATAGAATATAAACTTCATTTCTTGATATTTTTTATCTCTCTGCACACTGACCTACCCAAACAGCCCCTCTACGTGCACGTATTTATAGCAGGAAGGTCCGCCAACCTGATGTAATTATGGGATTTTATAAAACATTGTGATACGGGGCAATATTTTCTGTTTATTTGTTTAAACATTTTCTTTGTTTTACTTCACAGAGAGAGAGAGAGAGAGAGAGAGAGAGAGAGAGAGAGAGAGAGAGAGAGAGAGAGAGAGAGAGAGAGAGGGAGGGGGGGGGGGAGGAGAAAAGAAATCTTGTTTCTCTTATGGAATTTTTAAAAAGCTGTTGGCCATTTTGATTGAGTGAGCTATGAAATGGACAGTTTTCTGGCCAAAATAAAAATTTAAAAACCCCACAAAAACCGTTTTGTCAGGTTATATATATATATATATATATATATATATATATATATATATATATATATATATATATATATATATATATACAGCAAGCAATGCTTACTCGGAAAATAAATGAAACATAGTGAAGCGCATTGAGGGAGCATGGTAAAGCCATGGAAGTACGCCAAGAGTTTACATTCGAATTGTTCATTGTTTGCATTGTTTCATCCAGTCCCTGCCTTCAGACCACCATTCAGCCCTAGCTACCACTGTGCTGGTAACTGGTAATATTCACACGACGGAAGTTGTTGAGGGTAGCTTAAGCGCGACTCGGGTGTCGAATAATCTGGTGACAAGATACTCCTTTAAAAATTTGGTCAAAAGACTCGTCCTTCAGCGAAGCTCCATGTTTGAGATTTTTTTTTTCCAAGATGAGGATTATTTAAATCGATCGAGAATTTTTAAATACACGGTTTTCCATATTGCGGCAGTTAACTGGGAAAAGTCCAATTTTTGTAGCTACACCTATAGCGGAAACGAAATTGACATCACTCAGCTCTTTGATAATGTTTTTACTATAATGATCAGCTTCCACTAAATTATATCAAACTATAAACACTCAAGGTAACACACAGTTTCGTGTACTGATACGTTATATCTGGCTGACGGATGTTTTCAGTATTTTACCTAAAAGCATAGCATCAATTTACACCTAGTGTAAAACGTACTACACACGTGTTGACAAAACACTGAGGTGTGTATTAAACGCTATTTGACTTATGAGTCATCCGATTCTTTTGCACCAATTACGTCATAGCAACAACGAATTGGACAAAGGAAGAAAATTGAAAGCCTTTCCGCAGGCGATGACCGACCGGCCCAAGATCAAACCGCATCAACAAACCCACGCCGTGTGAATCACACTGTGATAATGATACACACAAAACTATTGCGCTTGTTATTAATAATCCAGACAACTACCGAGGCATTACTCTTTTAAGTTGTATTGGTAAACTTTTCACTACAATATGAAATCGGTGATTATGTACTAGGGCAGAATTAAATAGCGTCATTTCAGAAAATCAGTTTGGGTTTAGAAAACAAAGAGGAACAACCGATTGCATATTTATTTTACACGGTTTATTAGAATGATTTTTTAAAAACTCTAAGCCCTTATATTGTGCTTTTATTGACTTAAAGCGAGCCTTTGACAGTGCTAATAGAAGGGCTCTGTGGTTTAAATTACACAAGAACAAAGTCAGTTGTAAAGTCACAAACATTCTTCAAAATGTGGACAGTAAAATAAAACATTGCATCAAACAATAAACTGTTAAATCCACTACAAGCACGTGCGATGACCCTCATGATGAATGTTTCTTCACATCAACAAATGGGGTTCTTCAGGGAGTGTCTCCGTTTCTTTTCTCTATGTTTTTTAATGACATTAAAGAAAGCTTTTGGACAGCATAAAGATATAGGTGTAAATATTAACTCATTGTTGTTAACTGTCCTTTTATTTGCTGATGATATGGTTTTATACAGTGAAACCAGAACTGGTTTACAACAAGGACTTAATTGTCCTAGTGATTATGTTACAAATGGGATTTGCGCGTCAACACAACAAAAGCCAAATGCGTTGCCTTTAAAAGAGGTGGAAATATCGGGATGATGGACATGTGGTTTTATAGAGACTTATTAGAAATAGTAGGGCACTTCAAATATCTGGAGTTTATGTTCGGTCGTAGTGGAAGATTTACAAAAGGAATACAGAACCTTGTAGACCAAGGTCGTAGAGCAATGTTTAACTTATATTCTCTGCTCCACCAAAATCAGGAAATATCGCCTTCCACCCAACTCCATCTGTTTAATACTTTAATATCACCAATACCTAATTATCCTTTGAATTCATTTTTTTCTCACTGTTTCTTGTACAAGTGTTTTCGTAGATTAGTGTGTGTGTGTGTGTGTGTGTGTGTTTGTATATATGTGTGTGTGTGTGTGTGTGTCGCGCGCACGAGTGTGTGTATTTGTGTGGGGAACGTGTGTTTGTTAGTCATTATAATTGAGCATGTCTTGAGCTTGACACACATATGAGAAATACATATATTATTATAATAATGTATATGTACAATTCTTATTTTTCGCTACCTGTACTGTAATGTATGAGTATCTTGTGACATTAGATATTTGATTGGTAATCAATGAACATCATAGTCACAAACGTTGTTGTTGCCATCACTGGTATTGTCTGTTGATGTTGATTTTCACTCTCACTGTTATTGTTACTTTTTTTTTATTATGATAATGATAATTGACGATAATGGTGGAGATAGCGATAATAATAATAATAATAATAATAATAATAATAATAATAATAATAATAATAATAATAATAATAATAATAATAATAATTATTATTATTATTATTATTATTATTATTATTATTATTATTATTATTATTATTATTATTATTATTATTATTATTATTATTATTATTATTATTATTATCATTGTTTGCTTTGCTTTATTATTGATTTTACTTACTTGATTTGTTGATGAAAATATTATATTCTTGTATGAGTTATATTGGCAATTGCCTAAAAAAAAACTTTTGAAAAAAAATTTTCAAGTCAACTTCACGTCATACATTTAAAAAATATATATACCTGTTTCCTTTTTAAAATAAATGTGAACATAGATATATTTAGCTTAATTCCACAGCTTTACCATGCTCGCTCAATGTGCTTCACTATGTTTCATTTATTTATTTTCCGAGTAAGCAATCTTGCTGTATATATCCTGACGAAACTGGTTTTATTGGGGATTTTTTTTTTTTTTCATTTTAGCCAGAAAATTGTCCATTTCACGAGATTTCTTTTCTTCTGTTTCTTTTCCCTCTTTCACTCTTTCTATTTTTTTTTTTCAATCTTGGATATAAGAATAATCGACAACAAAGACATTTTAATTGATCGATCACTTAGAGGTAAAAATGATCTGACCAAAATGTGAAAAGTAGATCTGGCGGGCTATGTTAGAGTAGCCAAACAATAAGTGAAGTCTTCAAGTCTTACGCCCCGGGCATAGAGGGAAGAAAAAAAAAAAAAGGGGGGGGGGGGGCAGTGTTTTAAAGTCACTTTGGAGCATGGAGGAAAGTAAGAAAGGGGAAGGGGGGGGGGTAGGGGGGCACTAAGGTTTGTATTGGATTAATTAGATTAGTTGTTTGCTTTACCAACAAGGTAGACAACACATTGACACCTTTCGGAAGACATTGGCTATGTGTGAATGGAGTAACGAATTGCTGACGTGGACGCATGGCGCGAAGAACAAAGCGGCAACAATGAGGGTCTGGCCCCTAATCAGGATGTCCCTAACTATGGCGTCAGTACATCGAATTGTCGCCCCAAATGGATCAACGCCTTGTCGTCGTGATGCATTCGCAAGGGCAAAGGTCGGGCAGACGAGCCATACGATCTCTCCCTCCCCCCACCCCCCCCCCCCCCCCCCCCCCCCCCCCCCCCCCCATATGCATGAACTAAATGCAGTGACATCTATCATAGTCCTAGACTAAATGGCTATCCCACACCCACAGAAAAAGGAGAAGCCCTCTCCTTGATTTGTGTCCACACAGATGCCAGAATTGCCTCTGATGGTATGACGTTCGCCTTCGCACAGGAAGGTCCACGATTCGACTCCCTCTCTGAGCGGCGCATAGTCATTGGAAGAAGGCTTTTTACTCAATTCTCTCACTGTACACCGGTGTAAAATAAATACCTGGTCGTTAAAAGGGTTGTCTCTGTCAGGGAAAAAAAATGTGGCGTCTCGTCTTACATGTAAAGTGTTGCTGTTGGCTAAGGACCCATTGAAGAGCGCTTAGAGCACGCTAAGTGGACATCTATTATTTATTATTATTATTAGAATTTTTTAAAAATGGTTCTAGGCCAACAACAGCATATAACACGTATGACGATCATGTCACCTGTAAGGCAGTCTTATGATAATAAATTTCCCTCCGACAGAAAAAGATCAGAAAACGTTTGAGACAAAGCGAGAAAGAAAAAAAAATTCCAAACCATCGTTCTTCCTCAACTGGGGATCGAACCTCAGACCTCTTGATTACCGGTCAGAACAGACTTGCTACCATTACACCATAGAAGAGGTGCCTTCGTCCCCGTTCCCTCGTGTTCAAAGTTTGAGTTGTGTGCTGTAAAGGAGGGTTCACAACGTGAAACGCTAACCCTTATGAGGAACCATATAGAAATTTAAAAATCGTCCCAACTGTTGGGTAACCTCTTTGGTGTAATGGTAGATAATAATGTGAAATTGAATGTAAGCTTCAATTTAATTACAAAAACATATCAAATGAACGTTTCGGGTTTCCCCTTTATCAACAAAACAGGATGAATGAAACACCACGGATGAAAAAGATAATGTGGTAGTGGCGTAGTTAAGATGAATAAACAAAACATCGGTTGGCAGGAAATAGTATGCTCCTTTGTAAGGAAGCATGAATTAAAAATGGTGTAATGGTAGCACTTCTGATCGGTAATCAGGAGGTCTGAGGCTGGATTCCAGTCGAAGAAGACTGGCTTTTTGTTTCTCCCTTGTATTTTTCTTTCTTGCTTTGTCAGGCACAGTTTTATTCACACTTTTTCTGATCGTTATCTTACATCGACTGAAACATAAATTCACATGACCATTGTCTTTCGAAATGTGTCAACGGTCGTCCACCTTGTTGTGAACAAACACTTATTGCGGATTGATACGTCGAGTTATATTATGTTGTTTACCGACTTTCAAGATTGAACCTTTTATAGATACACATTGCATGTTGGCATTATGACCATAATATGCGGATAGCTGAATAAGAAATAGTCGTTTGATGTTAACCAACTTTCACCTTCAAGATTGGGTTTTCAATTGTTTGCAAAATGACCATATTATAATATAGAAAAATATTATGAAGAAGGTTTTGGTTGGCTAATGATTTTTAGACGAGAGTTATAATAATAAGCGAACGGAACGCGCGGTGGTAAGGCGGTAGGTCTGCTACGAGAACAGAAACACGCGGTGGTAAGGCGGTAGGTCTGCTTTGAGACCAGAAACACGCGGTGGTAAGGCGGTAGGTCTGCTTTGAGACCAGAAACACGCGGTGGTAAGGCGGTAGGTCTGCTTTGAGACCAGAAACGCGCGATTGTAAGGCGGTAGGTCTGCTTTGAGACCAGAAAAGCGCGATTGTAAGGCGGTAGGTCTGCTACAAAACCAGAAACACTCGGTGTTAAAGCGGTAGGTCTACTGCTACGAGAACAGTACTGCCGACTCGAAATTCCAAAACTTCGTAGTTTCCATTAGAAAAACAAAGAAACGTCAACATCAGAAATTATATAAGTAATTTGCCCTCATCATGATCAAAAAAATGCCCCAAAGTCCTAAATATGGGTCCTCCATCAAACTTTCCTTTTCAGCATGATTTTTCAATCTAAGACTTATATGCAATTCCGTTGCTGGAGTCAAAAATTCGCAATACTACCAAATTTCCGAGCACTAGGTTTGTCGAAGTTCGATGCCGAAACGTGGATTTGAAATTAAAATGTTGAGAAATGACATAACATTTTGGGTTTATACAGGGTACTAACTACTTAATGTGTTCGAAGTGCTTTTTTAAAAAAACTTGAGATTTTATATAGGGCAGTATCCATTAAATGATAAATGCGCCCAAAGCGCTTTACAGCGGGTCCCTTGCTACAGCAACATTTCACATCATGTAGTACGAGACATGATGCCTGTTAAGCGATGATACACCGCTGTTAGCGGCCAGGTACTCATTTTATACCTGAGTACGGTGAGAGAATGTGAGTAAAGATCCGTTTCCAAGGACTCAACTATGCGCCACTCAGAGCGAGACTCGAAGAGGACCTTCCTATCCGAAAGCGAGTGTCAACAACAAGACCACATATCCGTAGCCAAAAAACTTTACACAAGATAAATGGATTTAATTTTCATCATATTACAGTTTGTATTTTTGTATATGATTGCTATGACAGACATAGTTTTCAGGAATGAACTTTATTATGCTATTAAATTTTCTTATATGGTTTTAGGCGTGTTCGGTCACATAAAATAAGCTGGTCGTTTAATGTTATTGTTTTGACATCTTGGAATTGAGCATTATATTGTATTTCCATTTCAGTACAAATTACCAACACACCAGCGCATGCCCACAGAAAAAGAGAGAGGGAGGGGAGCGAACGGTTGAAAAGAAAAGGTGGGCAACGTGATACGCAATGGTTGAATAAGATACCGCGATTTCGTTGACACAGTTTGTGTGTGCAAGCATTTCTAGTCTCTGACAAAAAGGGGGTCGGGTCGAGTTGTAAGAAGCATTTTGATTGGACTAAGCTAAACGGTTTCGTTTTTCTAAACTTTCAGAAATCACCTGATTGCCATGATAAAATCAAAGATTCTAAACTTTCTTGTCGCACAACTCCAACTTTTAATATATTAATCAACACACTTGCAAATATCTTGATTTATATTCTGAGATTTTACCCCAAAGGTAAATTGTATCTAAATATATCGTCCACTTGAATCACCCGGTGCATAACGCAGGAAAAGACCGCGAAAGTCGCCTCCTCTTGGAATAACAACCTGTTATTGTTATGGTTTAGGCTACTGACGAATGTTATCATCAGGTTGATTCAGTTGTCAGTTGATAGATCCGATAATTTTATGGTGACTTTTGACTTTGCCTACCTATTTTCTGTAATGAAATGAACCGACCTGCTTAATTGGTTGTTGTGATTCGCTTTTGGATTAGGGACTAGGGAGCCTTTGGATTAACAATGAGTGACAGTAGTTTGGCAGCTGCGTTTTCAAGCCCCCGACCAACGCCACAATTTTATCTTCAGGAGCAGACGTTCTCAACGAAAAAGGTAACTTTTATCACCAAAAGAGAATACACTAAGCTTCAACTTTGTATTTTGCTAACTCTAACCTCCCGTTATTCAGCATGTTAATAAATTTGCAATAAAATTAAAAGGGAGAGGCTTGTTGAATTGAATGCTCAAGTTGAGCTTGTTGATTTGTTGAAATGTCTACTCAAATTCAAAACAATTGAATTTGCTCTACTATCAATATCAAGACATGTCATAGTTATGACTATGAGTCACACGTTCGGTATCAATCTAGTGTGAGAAATCATCAATCGTCAGTTGACAGTGATTATGATCAATCGCAATGGAAAAGACACTTGTCTTGCAGGAATGATTTTAATTTAGGCCACCTCTAACTCTAACTCTATTCTATTTATTATTCACAGTCACAGTACAGTAGTCTACAAGTCAGTACTGCGATTATGATTAATGATTTCCTCTATTTGCAGTAGACAGTACTATGAATAGTACATAGCGGTCGTATTCGTCATTCATATTAGTAATATTAGCAGTTCACTGTCTAAGTCTAAGACTAAGAGATATTATTCATTCATTTTCAGTTATTTGCAGAAATAGCCTTCGCGAGCCTAGCCTAGAACTGAACTAGAGCTTTATTATTGACTTGTGTAGACAGAGGATTGGGCTTAGATAAATATACTAAATTATTTTTATGACTACCTCTATTACTCTATTCGCAGTTGTATTGCGAATAGTGATTTCCTCTATTCGCAGTAGTACTAGTACACTGTCAAAATAGTAGATAATATACCGGTCGTTTTCGTTATTTGTAGTAGTAGTACTGCAACCAGTGGATATCATTCATTTGTTATTTTGCACTAGTAGTAGCCTTCGAGGCTAGAGCTTTATTGATTGGGCAGCAACTACATTATTATTATTATTGCTATTATTTTTTGTATTATTATTTATTTATTTAAAAAAAATTATTACTATCATTAGGTATTTTGCGTTTCATTGACGATGATGATGTGTCTGTTGTTGTGTAGTGATGGTGTTGATGTGGTAGTTGTGATTGTAGTGGTGGTGTTGATGATGTAGTGGTAGTGACGATTATAATAAGGATTAATTATGATGTAAAGGTGGTGGTGGTTGCTATAGTTTTGATAACGATGTGGAGGTTGCTGTGGTGGTAGTAGTAGTAATGATGATGTGGTGGTAACTAGTAGTAGAAGAGGTAGTTAATTGATGGTAACTTCTATTATTTGCAGGAGCACTGAGATATGAGTCGAGCAATGGCGTGAGAGAGAGAAAGAGAGATTCCTGGAACTTTATAAGATATATTAACTAACTGCAAATAATACAATAAATGGGAATGAAACTAACACAATGTTATTAAAATGATGAACTTGAACACCATTTTATTTCAGTAGTATAGTGTTTTTTTTTGCATCTCTGTTGCACAATCCACACATTAAAAATTTAGTTACCGCTGTTTCTGTTTGGTCATTGCAAAAATAGGGTCACAGAAGTTATGCTATGCCGTCTTTTGTTATAAAATTAAAATGATCTGTTGATGTGTGAGCAAAATTTAAAATGACAAATTCAAAGAAGCATTGTGTAGTCTGATTCCAGCCTATAGACAAGTGCCATTGGGAATGTTAAGCGCTAATTCAGGTTAAAATTTGAATAACACAATTTAGATTAATCACTGTTGCATTATTTTTCATGCTTTCAGAAACGGTTTTGGTAACATTTTAAAGATTAGATATCAAGCTTTCTTTTGGTGTGATGACATCAATGTAGGCACATTCCATCAAAGGTTTCAGTTGATAAAAATTATCTCATTTTTAGACTTTTGTAATTTTGTTCATAATTGAGAGAGCCAAAAAAATTAAAAGAAAGCGCATCGAGATCATTCATTTAGTACGAAATTTCATCAAATTTCAAGCTGGGCAGTATGTTTTTGGCCACCAGCGACCAACCCTGTTTTCTCTAGCTAAAGTCCCATTTCAACAAGTAGTCAGCTTGTCGAGAGGCTGCTCAGTGGGGGAATTTCCAATCACAAATTTTTAGGTTTTTGCAATTGTAAAATCATCATAACATTTGTCTCTCCTACATACATACCTGCTGAATCTTACGAATTTTAGACACATTTCTGAGCCAGTTACGAAAATGCGAAATTGTATGGAAATTACGAATTTTCAGTTTTTCAATTTTTTATCAATGATACTTAAATAATGATAAAAATAATAATAATAGTAATGATGATGATGATCATAATAGCAATAAAGCATCTCTACAGAGCATAAGCATGATGATGTAATATTGAAGTGATCATCCATATCAATTGTGTTTCTTCGTACACAATTTCAGAAATTAATTTCCTCAAATTACTAAAAATTGACATAAAAATGTTTTCATTTTGATAGGTCTGCCTACATCCAAAAGTAATTTATCATATTAAGTGTTTTTTAAAGGCCTATTTCAGTGGTGCCAACCTTACGTAAAAAATGCATATTTTTACGCATTTTCATTCGTTGTACACATTTTGCTGAGGATTGTACGCATAATTAAATTTCTATTATTTAAACATTTTTAGCATTCATACACTTTTTTGGTTTTCTTAAACACTGTTTCTTGACCCATCAGAATTATACATGGAGGAAGTTGATACTATTTAACATCTATAAAGTGTAAGCTTATTCATTATTTCAAATATTGATTATCTTTATCATTGCTATCGACCCATTATCAGATTAAGTGCTAATTATCGATTTTGCAGAATTGTACGCATTTTTTCAAAATCTTACTCATTTTGGCTCTCCATTGTACAGATTTACTTGGTTTAGGGTGTATAATTGAATTATTAATTTTTACATTTGAATAAATATCAAACTCCCTTTATTGATGGTAAAACAGTTTACTAGCCAGGTAGATGTGGTTAAACTGAAAGACTATCTAAAATATTTTTTTTTATTAATTTTTATTATTTTGTTATTATGTTTTATTATAATACTTTATCATTTTCATCAGTATTCGTTTATCGTGTTTGTTTTTAAAAGGATATTTTCCAGACAGTTCTGCGCCAATTAAGATATTGGGGCTTCTTGATAGTTTAAATCCTGATATTTTTCTTAACAGGAAAGGAGGTCTGCTACTCCTAGAGAATGCCCACCACCACGACCTCCGACACCAGTGAAAAGTTGTCCCTCCGTCAGCCGCATATTTCCTTGGAAGACTATTCTTAGCAAGCATGCTCAAGTTGTTTCCTTTAAAGAATCGGATAATAGTATCCTTTTTTAAAAAAAGAAATCAATGTGGCACAGCATTTCTTCTTCTTCTTCTTCCTCCTCTTCTTCTTCTTCTTCTTCTTCCTCCTCTTCTTCTTCTTCTTCTTCTTCTTCTTCTTCTTCTTCTTCTTCTTCTTCTTCTTCTTCTTCTTCTTCTTCTTCTTCTTCTTCTTCTTCTTCTTCTTCTTATCCCATGTGAGTAAATAGCATGCCATTGATCATTGATTGTAACTTAAATAAGATATCATATTGTAATTTTAGAATAGAATTGATTCATGTCTAGTTTCCATTTATATTCCTGCCATTTATCTGCATTTGGTCAAAATTTGCCCCCCTCCCCCCTCACTATTGATTTGGATATTTTCTAACCAAATTTACAGAGAAAATGGAGAAAATATCTTATTTACAGACATTTTGATTTAGGTAAAGCCCAGACCTGCCAACCAGTACGATTAATCGTATTTTAGTACGACTTTTGGACCCCGAATACACGGATACGATTTTAGTGGATTTAATACGATTTTTTTAAAGATGTGTGATGTGAATGATCTTGATGATACATTTGATGCATTGATACACACATGTCGTACACCAACTGTTGAACTTGTTTCTGAATGAATGATGCATCACATTTAATACTATAGTTATCATTTCAGTTGCTTATATGATGCCGGTTTATTATTTTGTATGAGAGAGAGAGAGAGAGAGAGAGAGAGAGAGATATGGATCATTAGATAACATATATGGAAAATATCTTGCTACTATTGCAAATTGTCATCTATTGAATTGGAGACCACTCTCCCAGATATTTTATCTCAAAACTTTCTCATAACTGATGTACTGGGCTAGCAGATATCACCACAACTTCATCAGCATCTCTTACCATCAACATCATGACATCATCACTTCTCCAACTGCCATCGCAGCATTGTCACTGCCACAACCACCACCACATCACTTCTACCACCACCGCCACCACAGCTTCATCATCATCACCACCACCACCACTAGAGCACCATCGCTACAACAACCAACACTTCTTTCACTGACACTAGCATCAATACTACCAATATGTTAAAGGTCTTTTGGTCATTTCTTTTGAGTGTTTCGAAAGCAATTTCCTTTTGATATTGCAATTTCTGAGCCTTATGCTAATTTTAAATGGCCATTAAGTTTTAGTTTCTAGATAAATCGATAATTTTGTAATCACTAGAGATTGCTTGAATGACGAAGATCAGAGTTTATTTTGATTTGGGATTGATGTTAGCTTTTATATAAATGTTTGTATAGTGCACACTTTTTTTTCCACATGTGCGAACAAAATACACTTTTTTGCTAAAAAATACACTTTTTAAGGTCATGGAATACTTTTTTCATCATGGGAAGGTTGGCAGGTCTGAAAACCCAAAATGAATTGCACTGCAGTAATTCTCAAGCATTTTAAAGTGACGATTACAGAAAGTAAAGTTGAGAATCGTACATTCATTTTAGTTTTAGGTTGGTGCAGAATTGGTTCATTAACATTTGGACTTATTTTGACAAATAGTTTCTATATTTGCTAAATGCAGACCAGTCTTACAATGAATATCATACAAAGTAGTCTCTAATTTTGATATAGACATTGTTTTGTTTTTTTAAATGTCCCTAACTGGCTGTTTTAGATTCTCTGAGTCCATGTTACAATGAAAATTCTACAGACTCCTACTTTGAACAAATGTTTGAAGAGCCAGAACCCATTGGATCTGGATCTTTTGGAGAGGTAAGTATATTTTAAAAAAATGTTCTTTTGGTTATTTTAAAGTATGCTTCTTGTTTACGTAGGTATGTAGTCTGTGAAAGAGAGAAATAACTGCAATCATACACTGACACACACACACACACACACAAATGCAAAGATTATATCGAGTTATTTAGTACTACTACTAGATAACGATCTAATAATCAAAACTAATATTCAAGTGGAACATGGGCAATATTTGCTGAGAAATACGAACAGGGAGTCTCATTACTTAATATACTACTATAATGGAAAATAACATTGAGCGAGACAAATCATTCGTACATGTACATAATAATATGTTATCTTATCTAATTAATTTTACTTTTTCCTTTACTAGTAAAAAGCCCGCAATTTCGCGGGGAAAGAACTATTTTCATTCGATACTGTACTCACCATCATTTAATGAGGGCAGATTGGTAAACAACGTTGTCTGTGTAATTTGGTATATCTTCGGTTGATTTTTCTGTGTGGCCCAATAATATATTTAATAATATATTCCCTCAACTAACCCCGAGAAAAAATTAAACCTAGTACCTTTAAATAACCCGAATAGGAAAAACAAACACCCTAGCACTTTAATAATACTTATGACTAAGCCCAATAGGAAAAAAAATCATCCGATTTCGAGCTAACCCTAATAGAAAAAATCATGACAAATTGAATAAATAAACGCCTGACAAAAGATCAAAGGTGAAAATACAAATTTAAAGAATACTGGGGATGTAGGAGCTTTCGGAATGTCTCCCCTTTATGTAACTTATTGAAAAACAAACTTCCTAGCACCTTTAATAAGACTTATGACTAACCTCTGGAGCTAACCCTAATAGAAAAAAAAAAAACAACCCTCGGACTGCTTTGCACTACCTTTCAATAGTTAACAAATCAAAATGGCGGCTGAAAATGAAAACAATGGTCAAATTAAGAAATGTTAAACTTTCACAAATCTATCAAGGTTTGTTCTAGAGTTTTTAAAATACTTCTAGATATAATGAATGACAAATTGAATAAATAAATGCCTGACAAAATATCAACGGTGAAAATACAAATTTAAAGAATACTGGGGATGTAGGAGCTTTCGGAATGTCTCCCCTTTACTTAACTTATGGAAAAACAAACATCCTAGCACCTTTACTAAGACTTATGACTAACCTTAATAGAAAAAGAAATATCCTCGATCTCGAGCTAACCCTAATAGTAAAAAAAGAATCAAAATGGCGACTGAAATACCTTCATGTGATCAAGTGAATAATATCACTATGAATGCCACGATTTGCTGAAAAATGCCAACACACACACACACAAACACACACACGCACACACACACACACACAAACATACACGCGATTAGAACAAACACTGATCACCGCTAAATCAACAACACAACGGAAGTAATAATAATACTTGATGTCATAAATAGATGACGCAAATTGACAACTTTTTACAGTGTCAAAATTAGTTGATTTTGGGAGTCAAGTGTCGTCGTTGGTACATATTTTATGATATCTGTTTGACTCAACGAACTTTCAAACTATCTGTAAAAAATACATTTCTAATTTTCAAATCTTTCAGTAGAGTTGTGCGCCGTATCAATTTTTTTATTGACTGTTCTCCACAATGCTATATTTTTTAAAGAAAGGATTGACTTATTTGTTTATTTATTTATATGTGCTTAAAGTTATCTCTCCTCGCTATAATTACTACGATATTGTCTAATATAATTTTTATTGCGATTTATGTAACACATGTGATAATTTCTGAAAGGATCAATAAAGTATTATTATTGTTATTACTATTATTATTATTATTATTATTATTATTATTATTATTATTATTATTATTATTATTATTATTATTATTATTATTATTATTATTATTATTATCATCATCATCATCATTTGAGCTGTCAACAATCAACAGAGGTCCGTCTTTTATGTAAAGTCTGTGGGTGTGCTCAAATGAATTTGGCAATAGGGTGGCCAGATAGCGATTCCCAAAGTCAAATAACCGATCATTGGTTATTGCCCAAGCAATGTACTTTGTCGCTCTCCTATACAGTACCGTCTATGATGAGATATATTGTGTTGAAGACAGTGTCCAAAACTTAAGTAGTTTTAAATTTAGAATAAGTATTATAAAGAATGCTAATCATATCGACAGAAAAGATCATTTTAGAGATTAAGATTTATAAGTTTTAAATATTGATTGAATTTTAGATATTAAATCACCAAACTTTTTGTAGTTCAAGGCTTACAAAATATTTTTTAAAATATGAAACAAGGGAGGTAACTCTTTATATGATCATGACATATAACCGAATCACTGATAGAATCAAGAGGAATTAAAATTGCTGTCATCCTCTTTTGTTGCGGATGTGCTAGAATTGTGTAGAATCAATTAGGCCTATACTTGCAATTATAACCAAAACGAACTCATGGTTATGCGACACCAAATATTCTGAATAACCAATTGAATCATTGGGAATTGTAATTGATCCTAAATTTAAGAAAGGTTTGCAAGTTACTCGTATATCAATCTGTGAATAATAGTTTTAGAATTTTAGATTTGCCAGTATTTCTGTGTTCAATGATAAAAATTTTATATTGGCAGTACGGAACAATAATTATCCCCAACCTTTTTTTTTTTTAAGAGTAGATTATTATTATTATTATTATTATTATTATTATTATTATTATTATTATTATATTATTATTATTATTATTATTATTATTATTATTATTATTGTCATTATTATTATAATTATTATTATTATCACTATCACAACTACAACAACCACCACTACCTCACCATCCTCATCACTACCACTACAACTACAACCACTGCTACTATCATCACCACCACATCATCACTGCTTTTGTTACAACAACCATCACCACCTCATCATCACTACCACTACTAATACAACAACCACCACCACCACATCATCATCGCTACCACAACCACCACCACCACATCATCACTGCCACCAATACTACAACCACGACCACCTCATCATCATCACTACCACTATGACTACAACCATCACCACCACATCATCATCACTACCACTACTACTACTACTACAACCACCACCACATCATCATCACTACCACTACCACATCATCATCACCATCATCATTACCACAACTACTACAACCACAGTTATCACATTATCAATACTAATTGAAAACAAACAAAACAACACAACTTTCTCTGTTTTCTTCTCTCTCTTTGCTCAGTTTAGATCGTCAAAACTGTGAAACCGTTCCTGGATGCCGTGTAAAATTTACTAAGGCAAATAAGGAATAATTTGGGAATTCTGTCCTTGTTCTTCGAACTTGCGAATTTGTCGATTGTGTGTTGGAACATGTGTTGCACTGTATTTTCATTTATTCGTTCATCTTGATTACAGGTTTTCAAAGTTAGGAGCAGGGATGATGGCAAATTCTATGCTGTCAAGAAATCGAAAGATCGCTTCAGAGGTCAGCTTGATCGGTAAGTTTTAATATCAATAATTCTTATGTCCACGTAAAAAGGCCTTAAAAAAAAATCTAAATAATATTTCGAAGTCACATTATTAATTTTTTGTGATTATAAAGAAAATTAACTAAAGCGATATTTAATAATTATTATACAATTATGACTGCAATGCTTATTTGAATATATGAGATCTATGTGATGTCTAGAGATCTTTTCCTTTTTATTTATTTATTTTTTTTTCAACGCATTATTTGTCAGTGTCAGTGAAATCATTTCACCTACTTTTACTCAAATGTTTTTATTCATAGCTTGAAAAAGCTATTAACAATAAAAAATAGAATAGAAGCTTCATCAATTTAGTTCATTAAGGCAAATGTGGGTTTTTCAATTTTCTCCTTTGTGAAAAAATACAATGAAAAAGGCATCCTTTTTTTGATAATCAAGAAATCCGAAACATCAACATCATTTATTTGTCTTAGTGTATTAAAATAAAGCTTCTATTCTGTTTTTTATTTTCATTATTGTTTACTGCCACATGTAATCTTACAATACATATATTCTATTATGTTCTCATCAGGAAAAGGAAGATGGAAGAGGTAGCAAAGCATGAAACTTTGCCACATCACCAAAATTGTGTTCAGTTTTATAATGCATGGGAGGAAAAAGGACATCTCTACATCCAGACAGAGTTATGTAAAATGAGGTTGGTTTGTAAAGAAAATTAGAAATTGTTGAATGAATAACTCGTAATCATTGTGCTGGGAGAAACGACCCAGTTGTTGATGTGTTTATTTTTGTATCAGAAATTTTTTTGTGAATTGTTAATATTCAAATAATTTTTTTTTCTCATATTGATGGAAAAATAATCATAGAATGCCTTTCTTTTTGTATTTTCCTTCAAAACTTTATTGCTATGATCATTTTGTGTCTAAACCCTCAATTTTTGAGGAGTTCAAAATGGCAAATACAACAACCAGTGATTAATTACAGTTGGAAATAGTTTTAAAATATTTATCAGCATCCTGGAGTTCATGATTTATAGAAATAAATTTCAATTAAGAAAGAATTACTCATACAGAAAATTAGTTGCGAGATAATTTCCATAGAAATGTTTCGTACTTTGTGAATATTATGCTTGTTGCATAGCGGCCAACTGTCCTGATACAGTCGGGACTGTCCAGATTTGGCAATCTGATGAGAATTTAAAGAAAACAAAAATTGAACTGTTCATGTGTATGGAAATGACCCTTGAATGTCCCAGTAAATTCAAACAAGGGACAGAAATTGCTTTAAGTTTAAGGCTAGATTATATCATGTTATTGTCCAAATATTTTGTTGTTTTGGAGTCATGATGTAGCAATGACTATGAAAAATGTTTTTTTCTCTTTTTGAGGAAAATTTTTGTCTAAAATCAAAGCCCTATCTCCACTGAGTAAAAATGTTTTTGAATTTTGAAAATCCATTCATAAATAAACTAGTTATGCAGTTTCAAAGGTGTCATTTATTTGGATGACCCGCAAAGAGAAAAAAAACGCGAAAATATGGGACGCTTTTTCGGCATTTTTTTTCGACCTTTGGTTGTATCTTGCGTAATAAATGGATTAAAAGATTGAAACTTGAAGAGCAAATTAGGATGGTGTTTTGTAAAATACGGGAAAAGTACTCGTCATATTCATATGAAATTTTACAACCAAAAAGAAGAAATGTTCATGTATTACCTTGTCAGCGACAAAACCTCCACGCCCGGTAGTTTTAGAAATATTTTACTCCAAAGAGTAAAAATCTATTTTTAACGGTCTTCTGGTAATCGCACGAGTTTTGTCGCTTGACATAATCTAAAATGACCTTTTTTCTAACTGTGTGCCAACGTTCAGTCATATTAATCGATAAACAGCGTCGTAATTAATTTTTTAAAATAGCATATACGAAACGGCTTCGTCCCATATTTTGACGCGAATTCGGGCACTTCGTGAGCGAAAAAGAGGCCCAAAGATTTGTGCGGGATAGTCATTGCTACATGATGGTATTGTCTGTTAGGGTGTCCCGTTTGTTTTGTTTTTTTATGAAGTTGGTCGCTATGTTGTTGTATAAACTTTTAAACCTAAGCTGTTATATACACCCATTATCCACAAAATATGCTGAACATGCTGTAGGTTGTAAGTCACTTTATTACAATTCTTTTTGATGAACTATTTATTTTACGTCCGCGTATGGTTTGCAAAGCCAATCCGGGTCCAAATAAAATCAATAATTTTTTAATGTTTTATATTCGAGGACGTACACAGATGGTTTTATTGATGACATATTGTATTTTATTTCAGTGTCAGCCAGTATTGTGAAGTGAATCACAATTTAACAGAGAGTGTAATTTGGAATTACATGGTTGATTTGTTAATGGTGAGGACTCTTTTGTGCTTTTTGATTCCTAATTATTTTGCTTTATGGTGATGTGAAGGTCATGAATGTTAGATCTGTCGACTTTAAATTCTATAAGGAAGGATGGCTTGGAAATGTTCATCAAATTTTGCATCTGTTGTGTTTTTGGAATGACAGAATATTATGAAGTCACTCAACGCGGCAGTGGTTAGTAATTTGACAACTGATGTAATTGACCTAATAGTGTCACAAGCACTGTAAAGTCCGTAAGAACAAACCACTAATTTGGAGGAAACATGTATAAAGACAATTACAATTTAGATTGTTGTATGCATAATCATCTTACAGAGCTTAAATATATATGGTAGTGTACTAGACAATGGTAAAGTCAATGAACTGAATAATCTGGTAAGCAACCCTCCCCTAGAGTAACTCACAAGATCACACCCATAACAGACCTGCTGCATACAATTATGAAAAATTTAGTAGAATTACAGAATTTTGGCTTCAATTTCAGAAGTTTATGAGCATCTCTAAGTCATTAAAACTTATTGAATATAAAAGTTGATGCCAGACTACATAATTTTAAGGATTTCGAAGTATTATTTAATCCCTGTAAGGGTAAATTGTTAATTATTAAAGTTAATTATAGTGTCTACAATTTTTATCATCTACATATTAGGAATTTTATAATATTCAAGCAGGGAGTATAACTTAGGAGACTTTGTGATGTTTCATGTACAGACTTGGAATAGGCTTTTCATATGACTCGATTAAATATCTGAATATTTCGGATTTAGATTTACTCTTGTCTTGAATAGTACTTACGGTTTGTTTTACACATTGTACACATATACATTCTGTAATGCATATTACTTTTGTTATTTTCTTCCAGGCAGTAAAGCACCTTCATGACCGAAATCTTGTCCACATGGATATTAAACCTGATAATGCCTTTGTATCATTTGATGAGATTTGTAAGTTGGGGGATTTTGGACTTGTCATCGATTTGACCAAGGTAATGCAGCATTGGTGAATGATTAAATGTCTTTCAAAATTTTGGCAATATGAGAACACAGAAAGAGTTTCATTATTCTGCCATTCCAAAGCAAGAGTTGTAATAAATTAGTTATTTCAAGAGTGTTGTCAAAACAATTTAGGCCATATTCATCTTATTGACCATGCTCATCTTGTGTCAAGGACAAGGTGATGCAAGGTTGCCAATTTTCAGTATATACTGCTAACAACCTCTTGGGCAATATTGGATTGTGTTTTGTTTCGATTGAAAGCACATTTCAATCCCATTATCCGCTCTGCTCTTATCACTTGTTTCATTCTTCAGCTTTTTATTATTATTATTTTTTTTTAAAAATTTTTCATTGATGTTTTTCTCATTGATTTTATTTTTTAATCATAGAAAAAAGATATGACTGATGCGATGGAGGGTGATCCAAAATATTTGGCACCTGAGCTGTTGGACGGCAAGTTCGGAAAGGCTGCCGACATTTTCTCTTTGGGGATGTTCTTCTTGGAGCTTGCTGGGGATTTGGATTTGCCCAGAGGCGGGGAAGCATGGCATATTCTTAGGAGTGGAAAAATTCCCGATAACTTATTGTCTGGTTAGTAGTTTTGGAAATACTTTTTTTTTTTTGGACAAACCAGTTTGCATATTTGTAGTTATTTTTAAAAAAGTTTTTGTCACAATAAATGTGGTACTGTTAGATTTTAAATATCCATTTCTTATTTCTTTTTGTTTGGATTTGTTATGTTCATGATATAAAGTGACATTTTAAAATTTTCGCTTTACATTTATTCAACATAGGTATAAGGTGACTGTTCAGGAGTTTTCCTCTTTCATTTTTTAATTTTTCAAATTTAATTCCTCCATTATTTTGTTTTTTTCAAGGTTGCCAATCTTCTGTATAAATACAGAATTTAGAATATTATATACCCTCAGTATATTTCCCAATCACCTGTTAAATAGGGGGAAAAAGTCAGTACATAATATGTCATTTTACTGGAGTTCAGCCATCAGAAAGAGGTCAGTTTTTGTGTAAAAGTATACCTCCTGAATTGGCAATCCTGTGTTTTTGGTTTTCTTTTTTCTATGTATTTTTTTTTCTTTGTAAGCTATCAATTTTAAGAATTCCTGTTTCAATCTTTAGAATATTAAAAATGGAATCAATCCTTAACTATTTGCTAAGAAATTATTTTTATTTTGTAAATATGCAAGACTTCTAAATTTTTCCTTTCAAAACTCCAGGTCGAAGCTTTGATTTGAGAAATGTATTGACCCAGATGCTTGATCCAGATTACAAAACAAGACCAACAGTTGACCAGTGCCTCGCATTTCCATGCATCAAGTCTGTGAGTGATTTATAATTTTGTTTTTGTTATGACTTTTCATTCCACAATTTACTTATTTCTTTTTCGAAACTTACTTTCAGATTTTTGCAACAGGATTTATGTGTGTTTATTGTCAAAATTTTTATTTAAATAGGAAAGAAATGTGTGCGAAAGTAATGAATGGCTTAAGTGTGTTAGAAATGGTTTGTATAATAATCTGTCAAAAAAGATAGAAGCAGTGTAAAATGTGGACTTTCAAATTCTTTGATCAATCAATTTATACCTTTATCGAGGGGAGATATAAAATATTCAGTGGCTTCTTAATTGTTTAGTTTCAGGTTTAACTTTCACATGAACATTTCATTAGATGACATTTATTTATAAAGCCTCCCTCCCCTCCCCCCCCCTTTCTCTCTTTAGTTACTCAAGTCTAGAATGAAGCGACTAATGTACAGAGGAGCGGTAAGTAACACTTCTCTCTTTTCCCGTTAAAAAAAAATTACTTGTCTAATAGGTATTCATTTTATTTATTTTATAGAAAAATTTGAATTGAATGTTGTATTAATTACCATTTTATTTAAGATTTTGATAATTATGAATTGAAAACTCTTTTATTTTTATTCATAATTTTCCTTCTCTTTTTTATTTTTAAATGTCCAGCTTCGTCGCTTGCGTTCCAACACACCCAGCCCTCCAACTTTCAACCAATCAAAGACAACCCCTCCTAAAGCACCCCCTACCCCGAGTCGAAATCCTTTGATATCACAAAATGGATCGGCCACCAGATTTAACAGTGCAAATGACAGTATGTCTGATGGTAAGTTGATTGCACCAGACTTGCCCCTTACACAACCACAATTGATATATGCGGCTGTGCCGAAAAGGTAGTTTTTGTGACATGCTCCATAAGCTTACTCTATAAATAGTTTTGAAAGACTCCAATTTAAGAACTTGTTGAGAATCTCTTACTTATTGAAAATGAAAGTTGGTGCCAGACTTCATAATTGTAAGGAATATGAAGTGTTATTTAAGCCTTGTTGGGGAAATTGTTGATTTTTAAAGTTAAACATAGCGACTTCAATTCTAATCTCTGTAATAAGTGCTATTTATTAGTATTAGAATTAGAGTATTTTTGTGGCAAATGTTTCAAAAATGACCTTTTGGTAGATCTTCCTGATAGATCCATAATCCACCAAATAATAACTTTTTCCTCTTGATCCCCTAATACCAATTATTTTTTAGTAAAATTGATTAAATTATTGTAATTTTAGTAAGAAACGGACAAGTGATCTTTTCGCTTTAAACCTGCTACGTGTACTGCTTTCTTTTTCCTACACAAAGCTGTTGAAGCTCTTTTGTTATTTTGATAAGTCAGTATGTGATTAGATTGAATTGCATACTTCTGCTCTGAAGCATTTTAAAATTTCCATATAGTTGACTTTGAAATGCAGCTTATTAGGTTGTTCATTGTCACTGATTTTTACTCTGTATCTACTATGCAAATAGATAATTACTTGTTTAATGTAAGAGGTCATTCATCTTTTAATTTGATAAAGACAAAATTGAGTCCATGCATATCTTGTAAATTATTATTATTATTATTTTTTTTTTTTGGATCAGTTTAGCAAGTTCTATCTTGATATTTATGGAACATCTTGAGTCTGTTCCTTGTATTTAAAAAAAATTATTTATTTATTTTAAATGATTTTACTGGCCATCTTTTTTAATGTTTTGCTTTATAATTATTAACACTTAAAACTTTGGTTCTTTTCTGGTTCTAGATGACTGTGGTAGGCTGGTTAACTCAAGGACTGTTAACCCAGACCTTAACACATCAGATGAATTTGTACTGCCAAGGTAAGGGTTTGTAAATACCCTTTGTTTCCTGATTATATCTTTTTCTTAGAATATGATATACATCACAATAGTTCATTGTAGCATTTTACATACCATTGTTCGTTCATTTTTCTTTCTTCCCCCCCCCCCCCCCCCCAAGTCCAAACTGTAATAAGTTGTCAATTTGTAAATCAATTAATGCGCTATTTGCTGGTTAATAGATATTGTGTCATTTGGTGTAAATTTGAAATGATTTTGGTTAATTCCAGACTTTTCTGGTTACAAGTCTTATATTGTCTGGCTGACAATTTTAGAATTATTAATTTTACCCCACCCTATAATTAGTAACGTGGAATGATATCAAAAACAGTTTGTGATATCAGGTTGTCAAGCATTGAATTTAATCAGAATATGGCAGACGAGTATTATTTTATTTTATTTATTAGATTAAAAGATTTGGAATTCCAAAACCTGTTTGGACTGTAATAGTTTTTTTTGGTCTTTTTTTCTTTCTGAAAATTGGCTGCTGTGGTTGAGAATTATTAAGAAAATAATTAAGTTAAACTGAATAGAAAAAGAGCGTCATCTGTTACGAGTTGGTCATCTTGTATATTGACGTTCTTAAAGAATGGATGGGAGAGAAGGCAAATGATATGTTGAGTTGTGATTATGAGTTGCCATAGGATAAGATGAAGCTTTCTGTAAATTGTTATTTGGTGCATCCTTGAAGATGCTTATAAAAGCAGAAATTAAATTTTATTCTTTTTGTTTTATTTTAAGATATTAATATGACTCGTCTAAGGAGGGGACCTCTTGTCCTGATATTTCACAACAATGTCAGTATTATTTGTGATTGCAAAAAACCTGTTGTAAATTTAGATGAATGGATGAAATAATGTTAATTTTCAATCAAGCTTTCAAAGTGGAAGTGGTATGCTGCATCTGACCAATGAATTCTGACTGCTTCAAATTATAATATATTATGCATTGTTGTAATTTATTTAAGATGAAAACAAGTGTTGATTGGTATGTTATATAGGGCGGCATTTTGGCATTGTGGTATGGTCTTTGCTTTTATGCCTCTTCTCCCTCTCTGAAATTGAGCATGTTGTCCTCTTCTAGCTCATTTTGGAGCACTGCACTGCAGTCTGCCCTTGGAGTAGATCGATAATGAGACTTTACAATCTATATTTTAATTCATGACATCACCTCTGTTTCTCTCTCTTTCACTCACCATGCCTCATCAGGAATCCAGCACCGCGGCGTGCCTTTACTACACCAGCAGTCAGGAGGCGACCTGCATCATCCTCGAACAGCGCATCTCCAATCAAAAGGTAATGTCTACTCTTGATTCTATAAATCTGAAACGAATCTAAGATGCAGGGTGTCCAACTAGATTGTAAAGT
>NC_088367.1:31375908-31428408 GCF_034508935.2 Berghia stephanieae | reverse complement strand
GTTTTGATTTGTTTCTCTGTGATAAATAATAAAATCTAATTCAGAGTCTGACCAACACAAAAGCAGAGGAGCATCTTCCAGGATTGGAAAAGGGAAGACAAAGTAAAGTTGATACCAGCCCACACTTTTTACATTATTTAAAAAGCTATGACTGAATTAATTTTGGATTATGTTTCATTATTTTACCCAGAGAAACACGACTTCTATCTTTTTCCACAGTTTGTGTTGAATGTTACAAAAATGATCTTTGGCACAACCTCACCTGCTTTTTTATCATCTCTTCACTGACAATGATTTTTAAAGAACAAACTGGCATGATGATCAATGAACTTTTATTTTCAAGTGTTTATCAGAAAGATATTGAACAAATGAGAAAACATCTAAGAAAATTTGAACATTCCTTTCTGCTCTGTGCATGATAAAGTAGGCCTGCCAACGAGGAGGAAATTGCATATTTGAATGAGCAATTCTTGATCAAATATGAGAACATTTAAAGGAATATGAAAAAAATGAGAATGAGGGACAAGTACCTTCATCTATAGAAATTTTGGAGTTTTCTTGTATTATTTGTCAGGGCTGAGGTGTGATGTATTTTTGACAGCAAAACACTTCTTGAATTGTTAATCGATATTCATGCCTCCTGCTCTTTGCTCATCTGGTCCATTCTCTGTCATAGCATTTATTGATAAATTAGAAATTGCGTTAGGCCCCATGCATGACAGAGAAGTACTCTATCATTTCGTCAACATAGAGAAAGTAATGTTTGAAACACAATGACCGACCGAAATTATTTTTCATCGATTTATTATTTGGCACACCCCGAAATAATGAATTATTTATTTAATTTTAATTTTTTTTAAAGGGAATAATAATATATTGGGTGGGGATCTTCACTTAATGAGTGTAAATTTGACAGCTATATGAAACATTTAAAAAGCTATCTGTTAGCAGACAGGAAACACTTAACAGATGATAAAGATGTTGCAAAATTGTTTGATAGGACTCTGAACATGAAATAGAGTTTCTCCAGCTTGGATGGCTGTCAGAGCAGTGTACTTTTAGAGCAATGCCATAATTTCATTAAGGGGTGGTTAGGGTCTTTTCTAAAGAAAATTTAATTACCTATATCTGGGTGGGGATCCTGACCTCCCATAGCGGGCAGGGAGGTACATACTGTGTCTTCTATCGCCTTATATCTGTTATCCAACATGCTTTCTGTCTTTGTCTTGGAATGGGATTACTTGGTTTTTTTTCTGGCCCTCGTCGGAGTCCTAGCTGGGAGGGAAACAGTCAAATGCATAGTTATTGTTTTGGGAGATGATATTTTTTTCCTTGTAAATCATCTCTCTGTTATGTATTATTATATTTGTTATTTTTAATGTTTAATGTAAGCATTTGAGTGTATTCCTCTTTGTTGGATTTTGTGCTTGTGTCCGGATGAGACTTATAGGTGGTCTCAAACTAAGTACTTTGGTAGTGTGCTCTTGGAATCTACATCTGATCCCTATTTGTTCCCAATTCCCCTATGTCTTACTTTTTCTTGGGTACTTTATTTGTAATTCTAGAACCTTTTACTATCCCATTTTCTTCTTTTTACTGGCGCTGATATAACCTAAATGTGTTGCAAGCGCCGTAAAACCCTTAAAAACAAAAAACAAACAATTACCTATATTGTGCCGTTTTAATAATTCTATATCGTCATTATATGTTAAAAAACATTTTTGGTGAAAAATATAAATTATCTGTGTTGCGAGCTAATTTGGGGGTCTGGCATAAAAAGATAAAACAATCTTGTGGCAAACATTCCACAAAAACCAATGAAGGAATGACCTCCATATTCTTCCCTCATATCAACATATATTGTAGCATAGTGTGTCACCATAGAGAGATTCTACAGCTCTAGCTTATGGAATTTTTATTAGAACATTACAAAGTTGAGAATCAAAATGTTATGACAAAATTGATAACAAAAATTTTCAATTTGGATTATAATTCAAAGTACACATACCTTATCAAAAAAAATCTCTCTATGGTGACATACTACATTATATCTGTGATAACTGGAAATTTTCAGACAATTTCATTGAATAGATTCTGAGAAACGTATGACACGATATCTCATACCCTTAGAAAAATGACATATTGAGAAAATAGCTTTCCATTTTTCACACTTTTCTTACTACCTGTACCCTTTTCGACTGTGCTTTTCGTGCCTTTATAGTCTATTTTAAGAAGTTGGACTTCAATAATATTATTCATTTCTAAGATCATAAAATGCCGTTTCCCACCAAAATCTCAAAATCAACTTTTTGAACGATTTTCCTTATAATTAGACCCAAACTACCCCTTAATGCTTTACACCCATTTGCCAAATGGCAATACCATATTCACCAATCACTGTTAAAGGGATACATAATGAAAATTAGATACGGAAATAGTAAGTTTTCATCATAAGGTGTGGCACTTCCTGATGATAAAAATATCATGAATATATCCCCTCCCCTATCTTTATTTTTTGTTCATATTGTAATCCTACTCTGTAATAACTCACACTTGATCGTTTATCATGAGGTTAACTCTTATATTAAGCACAGAGATGTTAAGTCTAGATTTTTGGCTGGACGGGGTTCCTGACCTCCCATAGTGGACAGGGAAGCCCTTACTATGTCTTCGATCCCCCTATATCTGTTTTCCAACATGTTTTTTTCTTTATCTTGGGATGAGATTACTTGGTTTTGTCCTGCCCCTGGCCGGATACTCTTGCTTTCCGTCTTTGTCTTGGAATGCTTGGTTTTGTCCTGACCTTGGTCGGAGTCCTTGGGTGAGAGGGAAACAGTCAAATGTAGAGTTAGTTTTGGGAGATGATATTTTTTTCCTTGTAAATCATCTCTCTGTTATGCACAGTATTATGTTTTAGTTACATATTTGAGTGTATTCCTCTTAGTAGGGACCTGTGCTTGTGTCTGAATGAGACTTTTAGGTGATCTCAAACTCAGGACTTTGATGGTGTGCTCTTGGAATCTACATCTGTTTCCTATTTGAACCGATTCCCCTTTGTCTTATCTTTTCTTGAGTGCTTTAATGGTAATTCTAGAACTTTTTACTATCCCATTTAATTTCTTTTTACTGGTGCTGATGTGACCTGTTTTGCAAGCGCCGTAAAGCCCTTAAAAACAAACAAACTAGATTTTGTTTTTGTTTTCAGTTTTGTTAGTTGGGTTATTTTTATTTATTCACTTTTTTTGTTATTGTTTTTTGGATTGATGTTTATCACTCTACATTTTAAAAAGTGCCTAGCTATTTTGGGTAAATGAATTAACTGTTAAATCTTATTTTATGCATCTGTAAAATTGCTTTTGTCATTGAGTTCAGAGTACGGAAAGTGGTGAAGTCCAATGACAAAATGTAGCCTTATATGTACTTAAAAATTCTATTTTTATCATTCTCAGAACAACTTAGACTGAATGTCAAAGAAGGGAAATAATTGTAGATAAACCTCTATAATCATTTTACAGTCTTATTTTAGTCTTTATAATTGACAAATAGGCGACAATTTAATTTGTTACTAACGAATTACAGACAATCTTATTATTGAAACACATTGATTTCTGTTGCCTGCGATATGTTGGATTTGTGTTTTAAGCGCTGATGGCATTAGTATAACAGTATATCATTGTCAATAATAGGAACGGGCTCAATATGTTATTATGGTTGCTTTTGAGGGCAAGTGGGTTATTCCACATTATAAAACCGTTTTTAAAAAGTGACTTGGGACACTGTTTTTGAACAAAATGTTGAGGGCAAGTGGGTTATTCCACATTATAAAACCGTTTTTAAAAAGTGACTTGGGACACTGTTTTTGAACAAAATGTTAGACCTCTTATAGATAAAGATTGTTTTGTTTTTTTTCTAATTGAAGAATTTAATGTGAAACAGTGACATTATGTGCGGAATGAAATTTGGCTCAGCAACCCAGTTATTTTGTTAACCACTCACAGATGATTCAGACATAATATTTGTGAAAGATTTATGTTTTATTTTGATCTCCACCATTGTGTTCAATTCGAATAGATGATAGTTATCTTAACAGGTGCTTACAGACCCGTCACTCCTATAGAATTTATCAGGGGGTTTTTTTCTTCAGATTTTATGGTTTTAAGAGAAAGTTTGCTACCAATTAGTTTCTGGTCTGGATATAAAGACAAAGTATAGTACAGCATATCAATTTCAAAAGCATTGTAAAGTGATCATTGTTACAAATAAGGATGAAAAGCCATGCATTTTTGATTGAACTCTTCAGGTTTTTTTTTCTTATTTAAAAAAAAATGTCGAAATTGTTACAGTTCTTTTTTTGTGTGCAAAATCTCAACAAAACTATATGAAGTTTAAACGAGATGTATTTGCCATCTAGAATTTAAGAGCAGATAATGATTTTTGTATGAAAGGATTTCAATGATTAAGAGTATTCTTTATTATTATTTAAATTCTGACCTGTCAGACTGGTCCAGATTATCACAACGTGTAGGTTCCTCTGTCATTGTTTTAGTAGGTTAGAAGTAAGGTACAATTAAACGGCTTTCCAATTATGACTTTAGTTTTGATTCATTTAAAAGTGGCAACTCATTTAAAGGATTTATACAATAGTTTTTTTTCTTCTGAGTTCTTCAAAATAAAAAAAAAGATTTTGGTTTGTTGCCTTTGGCAGGTCTGTAAAATAGCCATTTTTAAAAGAAGAACGGTATTTTGTTTGCCTTTAGGAAATAACACTAATTTTCTTAATGCTGCCCTCATTGCATCTTCGCCATCTACTGTGATTCAGTTGTAACAAATTTGAGTTTGGTATATTGTACAGGGTATAACAATGACCTGTGACAAAACCTTATTATGTCGAAGTGATTTAGATGGTAAAAAATTATTTTATAGTAAAACATATGAGACTTTGGTTAACTCTCTCGAGTTCACCATCATTGAAAATCGAACAAATTTGTTTGATTTTCCATGCATATGAACTCGAGAGAGTTATCTTTTTGAGCTTTATTATATAAATCTTTACATTGGTTGAAAAGCAAAATTTTACACTTCCTGTTGTTGTAACTTTAAAAAAGGCACTTAAGCATCCGGTTCACCCCGATATAATAAGATTTTGTGGAGCTGGGTCACAATTGTTGATCAATGGTAGCTTCAACATCAATAGCTTTATTAACCGTTCAATATTACACTATTCTATAATGAATTCTATTGCCATTCCAAAGTTGTGTTCAAATTAATGTATTAGTCATTTAATTATGATACATCTAATTTTCCTATGATACATCTCTATGCAAAGTTTGCTTGTAATGTTTGCTAACTTTTTTTTTTTTATTAATTACAAGCCTTCCACATTGATGGTGGTGTATTGCATTTATTTGTGGTGCTAATAGCATGAACTATTTTATTCATATGAAGCATTTCTTTGGGTTGTATTGATTAAGGTTTTTGAGACATCTTTTCTCCTGTCTTTACGTGATGTTATTACATTTTAAATCGTTTGTCTTGTCGGTTGAAGTATGGGTTTTGAATCAGAAGTGTTCCGTGTTAAGTATTTTGGTTATTTGAAGCTGTTATATTCATTTTTGTTCAATGCAATGCTGGTCAGAAGGTGTTACATTCGTCCAAAAGGAATGTCTGTTTTCTTCTAAACAATTTGTAACCTAAAACCTTAAACCTTTATTAATAGGTGGGGTCTTTTGACCTCCCACGGTGAGCAGGAGGTCACTTGCTGTGTTTTCTATCCCCATATATCTGTTTCTGAGTTGCTGTCTTTGTCTTGGAATGGGATTACTTTATTTGGTTGGAGTCCTTGGCTTCGAGGAAAACAGTCAAATGTATAGTGTTAGATTTGGGAGGTGATATTTTTGTTATTGTAAATCATCTCTGGTATCTATTGCTAGTTATATTTTTTTTGTCTTGAACATATCTCGTAAACATTTGAGTGTGTTTCTCTTAGTGGGATCCTGTGCTGGTGTCTGGATGAGATGTCAAACAGAATGCACTTATGTATGCTCTTTGAATCTACACCTGTTCCCTATTTGAACCAATTCCCCTTAGTCTTTCTTTTTCTTGGGTGCTTTAATTGTAATTCTAGATTTTTAAAGACTTTACTAATGCTGATATAACCTAATCTGTTGTAGGGCTAAAGAAGTTTTCTTTTTAATCCCTCAAACTGGTATTATGTCAGGAACAGGTTGGAGCATATGCCCAAAATTGCATTTTAGAACAGGAAATGGATCAGAAATATGAAATTTTAGTTTCAAACATTTAGAGTTGTTATACTTATTTTGTCAAAGAAAAAAAAAATAACCCCATAAATTTGACCTTATTTTAATATTTTTGACATTGGCAACAATACAAATTCATACTTTGGGCATCTAAATCAACCTGACATAACGACTTGTCAACCAATATGGTTTCTCATATTGTAATACGCTTTGAGGTCCAAAATACGATAATTATGATAATATGGGAATGTTAACTAAAATGTGCTGAATGCAAAAGGTCAGGATTTGTGACAGACAGTGGAAGAGTTGAAGTATGATTAAATTGTCTTCAGTTTGATGTGAACTTAAGTAGCCAGACAGATGATTGTGAAAGGAATTACAGGGTTTTTTTTTGTCTCGAAAAATTCTGTATATAATGAATTTAATGCATGGTTGCTGTTGTTGAAAATATGTTTTAGATAATGAATTTAATGAATGGTTGCTGTTGTTGAAAATATGTTTTTTTAGGGGGAAAATATGAAAGGAAAAAAATAACAGCCTAAATACAGAGCTGCCAACCTACTGCAAAAAATGCGGCATTGTACGCATTTTCAGCGATTGTACGCTTGTACGCATTTCCCCCAAGATTGTACCCATTTTCAGTGTATAGAGTCACTTCAGTTTTCTTTAGTTGTAATTCATATTATTACTAGCCTATTGAGAAACCTTGGTGACCAAGTGGATATTCATATATTTTTTTTTACCAATTATGATCTTCATGCTGGGAGGTATAATTCTGAAAAGATTGGATTATAGTCTTGGGAAATTGAGCTTGTGCGGTGTGACTTTATGTAAGTATACCTTCCTCTTACTTTCACAATGGTTAGTTTCCGTCGATTTCAGGATTGTACCCATTTTTATGAAATCTTCCCCATTTTGAGGTCCCATTGTACACATTCTCATCAGATGGGGTTGGCAGCTCTGTAAATATTGGGGAAAATTTTAATCTTTTTAATGATTAGGGTTGGTTGGTAAGTCTGATAACAATGTGTTGAGTTAGTGGGTCACATTTATCCTTTGTGTGTAAAAAAAAGGCCTGAGTGGGGTTCCCGACCTCCCATAGTGGGCAGGGAGTTACATACTGTGTCTTCTATCCCTCTTTATCTGTTTTCCAACTAACTTTCTGTCTTTGTCTTGGAATGAGATTACTTGGTTTTGTTCTGGCCCTGGCTCGGAGGGAAACAGTCAAAGGTATAGTTAGTTTTGGGAGATGATATTTTTTTCCATGTAAATCATCTCTCTGTTGTGTAATGTATTATGTTTTGTTTACATATTATATATGATTTGTAAACATTTGAGTGTATTCCTCTTAGTGGGGACCTGTGCTTGTGACTGGATAAGACTTTTAGGATGATCTCAAACTAAGTACTTCGATAGTTTACTCTTGGAATCAACATCTGTTCCCTATTTGATCCAATTCTCCTTTGTCTTACTTTTTCTTGGGTGCTTTAATTGTAATTCTAGAACTTATTACTATCCCATTTTCTTCCTTTTTACTAGCACTGATATGACCTAAATGTGTTGCAAGCGCTGTAAAACCCTTAAAACAAAAACAAAAAACAAGTACTTTTGATAGTGTGCTCTTGGAGTCTACATTTGTTCCCTATTTGAACCAATTCCCCTTTGTCTTACCTTTTCTTGGATGCTTTAATTGTATTTCTAGAACTTTTTACTATCCAATTTTCTTTCTTTTTATACTGGCGCTGATATGACAAAAATTTGTTGCAAGCGCCGTAAAACCCTTAAAAACAAAAACAAACTGTCTTGAAGCAGTGGATCACATTTATCCTTTGTATGTAATAAAAAGGCCGTTTGATTTTGTCCCATGTCATCTTGCATGATTCTATTTCTAGGATGTAGAATGCGTCTTTTTGTGAGAGATATTATGTTATTTTGTTATTTACGACTTTTTGTAACCATCTGGCTGTAGACCTTTTGGATGGGACTTTCAGGTGTCTCAAGATGCTCTGCGTGGATAGATTTCCCTTTGATTGTAGTTCTTAATTATTTGCAAGTGTAAACTGTGTTTAATTTTCCCCATCATCTTCACTTATGCAAGTAAGCACCATAAAACCTTCTTAAAGATCAAAAACCTGGGTGGGGTTCCTACCTCCCATAGCGGGCAGGGAGGTACTTGCTGTGTCTTCTATCCCCTCTTATCTGTTTTCCAATTGCTTTCTGTCTTTGTCTTGGAATGAGATTGCTTGGTTTTGTCCTGACCTTGGTCCGAGTCCTTGGCTGAGAGGGAAACAGTCGAATGTATAGTGATAGTTTTGGGAGATGATATTTTTTTCCTTGTAAATCATCTCTCTATTATGTACTGTTACTCTTTTCATTTTTAACATATGATTTGTAAACCTTTGAGTGTTCCTCTAAGTGGGATCTATGCTTGTGTCTGGATGAGACTTTTAGGTGATCTCAAACTAAGTACTTTGATTTTGTGCTCTTGGAATGGACATCTGTTTCCTATTTGAACCATTCCCCTTTGTCTTACATTTTCTTTTATTCTTTAATTGTAATTCTAGAACTTATTGCTATCCCGTTTTCTTCATTTTTACTGGCACTGATATGACCTTATGTGTTGCGAGATCAAAACAAAAGCAATACGTTGACTACTGAATGAGGAGGCCAGTGTCACATATATTTATATGATATATCGAGAGAGAGAGAGAGAGAGAGAGAGAGAGAGAGAGAGAGAGAGAGAGAGAGAGAGAGAGAGAGAGAGAGAGATAAATAAATAAATGCAATTGCCTTTCTATATTTTGCAATTCTCAACGTGTTCAAGCCACACTGTGTTCACTCTTAGCAGTGATATCTGCTTATTATTATAATAACCGAATGCTCAATAAAATAACCAATTTGACTTTTACTGTTCTTCACACTGAAATCAAAAATTATGTTTCTATTCCATTTAGAGTTTATTTGTTTGTTACCCTTTTCTACGTACTTATTGCCATATGACGGGAACAAAGCCTTTCTCCTATTCATAATGTTGTTTTATAAGTAAATTGCTTTATGACTTATTATTTACTTTTTCAATTTAACTGGACATGGGTGCAAGTGTTGTATGTATAATGCTTATTTTGTAACCAATGTAATGTATACCCTGGGTGGGGTTCCTAGCTCCCGTAGTGGGCAGGGAGGTACTTACTATATCTTCTATCCCTCTGTATCTGTTTTCCAATATGCTTTCTGTCTTTGTCTTGGAATGTGATTACTTGGTTTTGTCCTGGCCTTGACCAGATTCCTGGCTGGGAGGGAAACAGTCAAATGCATAGTTAATGTTTTGGGAGATGATATTTTTTCCCTTGTAAATCATCTATCTATTATGTATTATTATATTTGTTATTTCGAATGTATAATGTAAGCATTTGAGTTTGAGTGTATTCCTCTTTGTTAATTTTGTGCTTGTGTCCGGATAAGACTTATAGGTGATCTCAAACTAATTACATTGGTGGTATGCTCTCGGAATCTACATCTGATCCCTATTTGTTCCCAGTTCCCCTATGTCTTACTTTCTCTTGGGTGCTTTAATTGTAATTCTTTTACTATCCCATTTTCTTCCTTTTTACTGGCGCTGATATAACCTTAATGTGTTGCAAGCGCCGTAAACCGTTAAAAACAAAACATCGTTGGTCTTGATATGAGTTTTACAAGATAGGTGGGACATATGGGCTGCGACCAATTGCGTTGTATTGTCCTTACTTTCGTTTCTGTATACTTACTTAGCCGAACCAGCGACCCCCTGAGCTCTAGCCCTTCGGTCTTTTCGTTTCTGTATACAACCAATTATATTGCTGATTTTGAATTGTTTTGACACTTAGTTCATTTTGATTGGCTTGTTAAAAAGAAAAATCAAAGGTGGGGAGTCCACTGCCTAAAGAAAGATTGGTTAACTTGAGTAAAGTTGACTTTATCCATTTTATCAATGGAACGCACATAGGTAAAGAAAAGAAAAAAATTGAGACCAACAAAAGGTGATGACTTTAATAACTTTCTCGAGTTCACATGATTGAAAATCGAACAATTGGTGCTGAAATGATCTAAATGTGTCGCAAGTGCTGTATGATTTAACTATCCCTTATTAATTATGTGGCAAGTACTATTTAACATAAGTCAACTAAATCTAGCCATTTTGTACGTACTGATTTCTATAGTTTTCTCCACCAATCTGTTGTAATTTTGTGGATTCGTTTCTGAACTGTTTCCATCCTTTGCACCCATACATCAAACCTGCCACTCGTGCTCATCAAATTGGCATAATATAACTGGAGCAACGTCCGTCGTCCAGTTTACTAATGTTGAAATGACCTAATAAGTACCACCCCCCCCCCCCCCCCCCCCCCCCCCCCAAAACAAAAAAAAAAAGAAAAGAAAAGAAAAAACAAAACCAACCAATAGGTAAACAAACATCACCATTGGAAATCATTTTATGGAAATTGAAATTAATGGAAGGTAAGAGGTGTATCTTATGATTTGGTTTTGTACAGATTTTTGTCTCAAAAGTCTTATTTTCAGCCAAGACAATGGCTTTGGCGGGATGATCATGTACGACCCACCGCCTAAATACGGTCCCATGTCATGTTTTATGAACCAGATGCTAAAAAGTGATTTTCATGTTAGAAATGACAAGATTTGTGAAATTACTTATATATTTTGTCAGAAGAAACTGTATCCATTCAATTCCCACCTCAGTAAAAAAAAACCCTATAAATTTATATCCAAAAGATTCAAATGAATTCAGTTGTTAGCTATTTTTGATGTTTGTAGGTTGTGGCAAGTTTGATGTAGCCGTTTATGTCCCTTTGGTTTGAAATAATTTTTTGCAAATGCAAAGACTTGTCTTTCAATGACGTTACCACACACATAATGAATATGTATGTCTTCAACTACAACCGTGTATGTATGAAATTGTCATTATCTATTTGAAATAAATAAAGATTTGTATTCGGTTAATGGATTGAGTAGTTTATTTTTTCATCGTCATCTTCGTCAATCATCGTCATCATCATCATCATCATCATCATCACTACAATAAAATATATGAATGGGGATATAGTTATGAACTTCTTATACTTGCATACATACAATCAAACATACATACATACGGACGCTTTTAAGAACAAGTAGGCTATCCCAGATTTTACTGTTTTGAGAAAATCAACATAATTGAAGATTTCGATCCCATAAAATGTCCAATTCATCAAATACTATTCAATAGTTGTTTTTTTTCAAAACTTTCTGTGTGGAATGATAAATTGTACTTGACGATGATAGTCATAAAACTGGGTGGGGTTCCTGGCCTCCCATAGTGGGGAGGGGGGTACATACTGTGGCTTCTATCCCCTTATATCTGTTTTCCAACATACTTTCTGTTTTTGTCTTTGAATGAGATTACTTGGTTTTGTCCTGGCCCTGGCCAGAGTCCTAGCTGGGAGGGAAACAGTCAAATGCATAGTTATTGTTTTGGTAGATGATATTTTTTTCCTTGTAAATCATCTCTCTGTTATGTATTATTATATTTGTTATTTTGAATTTATAATGTAAGCATTTGATTGTATTCCTCTTTGTTGGATTTTGTGCTTGTGTCCGGATGAGACTTATAGGTGATCTCAAACTAATTACATTTGTGGTATGCTCTTGGAATCTACATCTGATCCCTATTTGTTCCCAGTTCCCCAATGTCTTACTTTTTCTTGGGTGCTTTAATTGTAATTCTATAACTTTTTACCATCCCATTTTCTTCCTTTTAATGACGCTGATATAGCCTAAATGTGTTGCAAGCGACGTAAAACCATAAAAAAAAACATTATATCTTGAATTAGATCATTGCATGGCGGATGTTTTGTGTATTTTAGCCAAACGCATAGCATCAATAAAACTCTCGATTCTCTTTCGTATGGTGGTTATAATTTTACACTATGTATCGGTCAGTGTCAGTCTATGTATAAAAATAAATAAATGAAGAAAAATAAAATTCCCTTTATTCATCCCATAGGGGAAAATTGTCTCTAGGGACAAAGAAAGACTGGAATAACCCAGGCATCAGCCGCAGTGCAGCGCCATAAATTGAGCTAGGGCGAGGTGACTTGCTCAAGGCTACACAGCGCAGCGGCGGATGATCGAACTCTGTACCTTAAAGGTACGAAGCAGAGACCGTACCGCTGAGTGGGGTGGGGATCCTGACCTCCCATAGTGGGCAGGGAGGTACATGCTGTGTCTTCTATCCCCCCATACCCGTTTTCCAATTGTTTCCTGTCATTGTCTTGGAATGAGATTACTTGGTTTTGTCCTGATCCTTTCCTGAGTTCCTTGGCTGGGAGGAAAACAGTCGAATGTATAGTAATAATAGTTCTAGTTTTGGGAGATGATATTTTTTTCCTTATAAATCATCTCTCTGTGTTATGCATTGTATTATGTTTAGTTTACATATTATATTATATGATTGGTAAACATTTGAGTGTATTCCTCTTAGTTGGGACCTGTGCTTGTGTCTGGATGAGACTCAGGTGATCTCAAACTAAGTACTTTGACGGTGTGCTCTTGGAATCTACATCTGTTCCCTATTTGAACCAATTCCCCTTTGTCTTACCTTTTCTTTTGTGCTTTAATTTTAAGTCTAGAACTTTTTACTATCCCGTTTTCTTCCTATTTACTGGCGCTGATATGACCTTAATGTGTTGCAAGCGCCGTAAAACCCTAAAAACAAAAACAAAACAAAGGCTTCAACCAGAGCCTGGCGATGTCTAGAAGTAAGTCATTTATTTATTCAATGCTAAATCACTGCACGATGACGTCAGCGCGGCGCCTTCGAGGACGTAATATAGCTCGATTGTAGCCTTTTTGTACTCATATTCATAAAATACACTGACACTGACACTGTCCGATTGTAGCCTTTTTGTACTCATATTCATATAATACACTGACACTGACACTGTCCACAATTACGTCACTATAATAATATTATAAGGAACGAAGTTGGCGTCACTCAGCTCTTTGTTATTTTTTTTAGACAGCCTGTTAGTGTTTAGTTCTCACCAAATTATAGATAGAACGAAGTTGACGTCACTCGGGTCTTTGTTATTGTTGTTTTTTCCATCCACGTTTATGAGCAATCCTCACTAAACTGTATTAACCAGACTAGGTTACACAGAGTACTGTGTATTGGACCCCGGATGGCAATGTTGTGAGCTTCTTAGCCAAGCGCATACTATCAATATCAATCAGACTAGAGATGCTGTGGGCTTAGCTAAGAAACTCACAACATTGTCATCCGGAAATATAAGGGACCAACATACAAAACCGTGTCGCATTGAACGTGTATCGTCTGGTTAATACAGTTTAGTGAGAATTACTCATAAACACGGATGGTAAAAAAAAAACAAAAAACAATAACAAAGACCTCAGTGACTTCAGCTTCGTTCTTTCTGTTGCATGTTTAATAATTCAATTTGGCTGACGGATGTGGTGAGTATTTTATCTAAACGCATAATATCAATACAAGGTGGCGACAACCCAACGAAAGTGAATCGTGTGTTGTATTCATCAGTTCAACCAAGAAGATCATTTATTGTTTCCTTGAGCATTTCTCACATTTTACTTTCTCTTGGTGGTTGTCGCCTTCTGAAGTAAGTTACTGGCCAGAATCAGGTTATCAGCGAGTTTATAAAGGCTTCGATCAGAACCTGGCTATGGAAAGAGATACGTCTTTTATTCATTGCAAAATCGGTGCAGAAGGACGTCAGATTCGATTGTTCGTTTGCATTTGCAAACTAAGGTCTACTAATATTAACTCTATCAAATATTCGAAGGCCGTAATATCAGTTGCAGTTGCAACACATTACTTTACTTTTACACAATGCACAAAGCACATCATTGTAACTCAAATTTAGCCCTAAGAACGCAGGTAGCCGAAAATGCACCAATCGATGCACGTTTAGCGACTGTTCTGCGTCATCCCATCCGCAACCGGCGAGTGCGGAATGAAGTTGCCAGATCGACAAATTTAATGCGGATTTCCTACAAGCTTGGCGTTTTGTGTATAAATTATATATTTTTAAAAAAATTATTTATTTTTATTTTTCTTGTTTGAAAAATTGATTTATCTTTATGATTCTGATTATTACGACATCGGACTCAATTTTCTTTGCCAAGTTAATTTCGATATAAAAACAATTTCTGTTTCACTCGCATAGGTATTCAAAATTTTGGCCAGATGCCAATCGATTAAAATCACCCGATCTTGGCAAAAACTCTCAAATCTGGGTTTTCGCAAGTCCCAGTTTGAGAGTGCTTGCAAAGATGAGAGTCAATTTTAATCGATCGATATTTGAAGGATATATTTCTGGCCAAAATGTTAAATACGTATTTTTCCAGAGTGCGGCAAATGTGTCGCATTGGAGTACACACAAGTACCTATGTGAAATTTGGGGCAACTTTATAAACTTTACAGGAGATAAATGGAAGCAGATTATCAAAATAAGAAAAATCTAAATCTCACATGTAAGGTAATATTCTGTTTAACAAAGTATAAAATCACTTTTGGTCAACCGGTTCTCTCCTACATAATACCGGTTTTGATACGATATGCCACATATTTTAGCACGAATGATTACGTGTATGTTAACTTTGTAGACCTGCCAACTAGTATGAAAAATTTGGAGAAATAAGAAATTTTGGCTCAACTTCCATAACTTCATTAAAACCAATGATATTATATATTCGTTGTTAAAACTTATTGAAAATTAATGTTGATGTCAGACTACTTAATATATATATTAAGATTTTTGAAGTGTTTTCAATCCACTTGAGGGTAAATTGGTGACTATTAACGTTGAATATCGGGAGTACAATTTTTATCTCATATGAATAAGACATTTTTGACCTTTCAACTATCAGGCCTGACTTAGGAGGATTATTTTCACCCAGTTCACACTTTTATAATGACTTTGACTTATTCCACAATAAATATCTGGCAACATTAGTTGAATTGCAGCAGCCCGTGAAGTGTAAATTCAATGCTTTTATAATTTACCCTATAGGCTATAATTTTAAACACTGTTGTCAGCGATTGCACACCTCATACTTTGTATTGACTTGGACATATTATGTTGGTTTAATCTTATTATGATAACAGATAGTGAACGTTCTCAGAGAAAGTTTTGACGATTAGATATCAAAGTGACAAATTAGGATGTAAGATTAAAAAAAAAAAAAATGAAATGAAAAAGTGTGTATTAAACAGTGCCAGACTAAAGAAAAAACCAAAATCAAAACAAAACAACGATTAAAAAAAAAATCCTGAAAATTAACCAATTTCGAATGGAGAACAAGAGGTATGAAGTTCGATCCCTTGTCGAGGCAGGCAGATTTTTAAAAATTTTGGCTTGTAGGTACTTGTTTTTCATCGTTGTCTGGCACTGTTAAATGTGACCTGTCGCGTCAGTACGGTATAGTGTCGGTGTGTTTTTTTTTTAGATGCTATATAATATTAATAGATTTAATTTCACAAATATGAGGATTTGATTACCTTTTCATGTTTTGTTGAAATACATAACAATGTGAATTTGAATGTAGGCCTAAGGTTCAATTTAATAAATGCAAATAGATATGTAGACATTTCGAGTTTTCCCTTTATCAACAAAACACGATGAATGAAACACTACAGACAAATGAGAATATCTCATGTGTTTCATTCATCGTGTTTTTTTTGTTGTTTGTTTTTTTTTTATAGAGAGGAAACCCGAAACGTCTACATTATCTGTTTTACGTTTATTAAATTGAAGCTTGAATTCAAATTCAACATGGTTATTTATTTCTTGGAGCTTCGAGCAGCAACATTTACACCACGTTTCGTTGAGGAGAATGAATACAATCGTTTAAACTGACGAAAACTAACATTTCATATTTCTTGTCATTTTAATTTTAAACTCCATTTAGGCATCTGGTTTCTTCGGAGCCATGGGCCCATGGAGCCGGAGTTTATCCTGGTTTCTATAGCGTGAAAGAGGCAATAGCAATTACTCGCTACCCTTTGGATAGGACGCTAGTCTATCGCAAAGTACTTTCCGCCAAATCTATCAGATTCAGCTACATGCTGGTTAGACAGGGAGGGCGGGGAGTTGAGGGGGGGGGGGGGCAGGAAAACATCTTAACTGCACCCGGGATCAATCTCAGATGCTTGTGAAGCGAGTGCTCTATCAACTGAGCTAATGGGACCCCCGGCATCCAGTTCATTGAGACATAATACCGTTTTACGGCGATAGGTCACAAAATATATTTATTCTGTTTTTTTACAATTATAAATCTGTAAACAGACGAGAACACGTAGCGTTCTATTCATCGCCGTCATCAACATGAAGGGAACTGTTTTGTTACTTCTATCGAATGCTCTGGCATTCGTGATATGCGGTAAGTTGACATTTTTTCCCAGTCAATTTATGTCTCGAAACTTTGTGAATTAAAGATGTCAGTTTTTCTGTGTCCCCTGACAAAAGGCTATCTATATTTGACGCCAACACCGGCAACAAACGGTGCAACAAATTGTGCGGCCATGTGGTCTAGTGGTATGACACTCGCTTTCGGATCGGAAGGTCCTGGGTTCGAGCCTCGCTCGGCGCATAGTTGAGTCCTTGGAGAAGGCTCTTCACTCACATTCTCTCACCGTAATCAGGTGTAAAATGAGTACCTGACCGTTAACAGCGTTTTCTCTGTCCGAAAAAAAATGTAATATCGCCTAACAGACGTCACGTCCCGTCCTTTATGTTAAATGTTGCTGTTGGTCAGGGACCCCTTGTAAAGCGCTTTAAGCAAGTTTAGTGGATATTGCGCTCTATAAAAGCTCAATTTTAATCTTGATTGCTGTGAAGTTTGCATGAATGCTACATAGTACAGTCTGAGGACATCCCATAATTCTACTACCCTATCGGATACTCTCCTTACCTACCATTTTCAGTATTTTCCCAAAATGGCAGCCTTACCCAGCAGAAAAGATGACTTTTAAAACTCAAACATTTTATCTACAAAACAACTTTGTGTTCTTATTGATTAAACAAAAATCATTGTGATGTACAAAATAAATCTGAATAAGAACAAATGTATATTGTGCCGTAACAAATGTGACGTTGTTATAGTTATTAACAGGCATTTATTGTTTTAGTCCTGGCAACTGCTGAATTTCTCTGAAATACGACTTTTGTTTTGGACTATTTTCAATGTCTCTGTATATATATATATATATATATATATATATATATATATATATATATATATATATATATATATATATATATATATATATATATATATATATATATATATATATATATCTGAGACCTGATTTTTGAGGACTGCACACAGTGAAACTGCTCCATTGAATTAAATAACTTCTGAGCAGCATTGTTCATTATGTACCGTATCTCCATCGATATCCAAGAGGAATTCGTTTCATCTCCTCGAACGTGCTTCTACACATCCTTTTTCCCCCTCGTATGACAGAGCATAATTGTCCATCAAAATCCTAAAGATCTGATCCCACCTCACACCCCTCTCCTCCAACACACCATCTACCACTTCCATTCCATACCTTTTTTTTTTTTTTTGCTGGTGCCTCATTAATCTCTTTACAGGCTATCAGATCAATGACGCATTTCCCCAGGTCAGCATCATAATACTGAGCACGAACATTCATCACTTTATTTCCAGAATAGACTCGAGTTTAAACGGCTCAACAGATCATCAGGTTTTGAAAACTGTGCAAGACTGCTTCGTCCAAATTTAATGCAAAATAATTTTGGCTCAAATTTCCATTGATGGATTTCTTGACATCACCAGCTACACGGTGTCTCGTGACTTATTATGGTGCCGATGTGGCCGTCAATGTTGTCTTTTTCAATCCAACTTTGCTGTTTACATAACTGAAGTAGTTCAGGTCCCACAATGAAAGGAAGGCAATGCTCTCTGAGGAAAAGACATATTCTCGATTTCACTTCACTTTTGCAGTCTTGCATAGTTTTCAAAAACCGATGATCTGTTGAGCCGTTTAAACTCGAGTCTAACTTGCCACTCGACACTGTTGCCAAAAAGATGTGGACAGTGATCATCGTGATCATCGTGTTTCTTGTGCGCTTTTTTACCGCTGCTGCCAAATACACTTATTTTTTTATATCTCATTTATAAAATGCACTTATAATAATAATAAATGGCATTTATGTAGCGCTTTACCCCGTTGTCACAGGCTCTAAGCGCTTTACAGTGATATAAAACAAAACATATTACAGTAAGACAGGTTTGATGGAAACGTGATACGAATTCAATTTAACAACAACAAAATATGATAATAGTATTGCAACATTATGACGTAAAAAGATAAACCTTTAAGCGAGATTTGAACGTTGTCAACGAATCCGAGCATCTCACGTGTGATGTGAGAAAGTTCCAAAAAAAAAAAAAAAAAAGGGGGGGGGGGGGGGGGGGCGAAAATTGTAAAAGATTGTTCACCTTCCACTTATAATAATGATGATAATGATAATAATAATAATAATAATAATAATAATAATAATAATAATAATAATAATAATAATAATAATAATAATAATAATAATCATTAGTATTATTATTATAATTATTATTACCATTATTATCATTATTATTATTATTATTATTATTATTATTATTATTATTATTATTATTATTATTATTTATTTATTATTATTATTATTATTATTATTATTATGACGACGTATACAATAAAGCTCTAGGCGCATAACAACAACTTCAATCCATTCAAATCTCTCTCTCTCTCTCTCTCTCTCTCTCTCTCTCTCTCTCTATCTATCTATCTATCTATCTATCTATCTCACTCTCAGTCTCTCTCGCTCTCTAACTCTCTCTTTCTCTCTCTCACTCTCTCTCTCTCACACACACACACACAGACACAGACTGTCTCTCCGTCTCTCTCTCTCTCTCTCTCTTTCTCTCTCTCTCTCTCTCTCTCGCTATATATCTCTCTCTATCTCATAAACACACACACGCACATACAAACACACACACACACACACACACACACAAACCCTCCACCATCCAACTATTTAACATATTAAAAAAAAGTAATATATATATATATATATATATATATATATATATATATATATATATATATATATATATATATATATATATGTTCTATGATCATCGTCTGCTCAAATAAAATAACTAATAAATTAAGAATTCTCGAAATAAATAAGTTTTAAAGTGTTTCCTGAAAGAAGCGAGTTCAGTAGGGACGTCACGAAGAGATAAGGGGAGATTGTTCCAGACAGTCGGTGCAAAGTGACTCATGGACTGTCAGAGAGTTTTTTACCCTTATTTGGCACAATGATCACCTGATCTCAATGCATGGGGCGGAACGTATGGTTCGACAAGATCATCGAGATAAGCAGGGGCGCTTTCGTGAAAACATTTAAAACACATGACTCCAACCTTAAAGAGCACCCTGGTCCTAATGGGAAGCCAGTGTAAAGTCAAAATCATTGGAGTCGTGTGTTCTCTCTTATTTCTTCTTAAAATTATTCTAGCAGCTTGCTTTTGAAACCGCTGCAGTTTATCAAGTAAGAAACCTGGGGAATTAGACAGGAGTGAATTACAATAGTCTAAACGAGTAAAAACAAAAGCAGACACTAGGGTCTTTAAGGAATTTTGATTTAAAAATGCAGAAAGTTGGCATACGTTATACCATATGACCTCAATCATTTCAATATTATATCCACTTTCGGCCATCATGTTCTGAAAGTTATTGCATATTTCATCAGCCGATTACGATACCATTATCAACAATGTCAATCTCAGAAAGCGAGGCAAAATCAATGTTCACAGATGTAAATAATTTAGAATATATTAAGTCCTTTTGATGAAAACATGCGAATGCGATTATCAACAATGTCACTCTCAGAAAGCGAGGCAAAATCAATAAATGTCATTGTTCACAGATGTAAATAATTAAGAATATTTGAAATCCTTTTGAAGAAAGCGTGAACAATTTTTTTAAGGCACTGAAAATCGAGAACTTTGAATTGGTGTTATCACGTGAAAGGCGAAGGTACGGAGTTAAACGAGCGTCCAAATGTAAAACGCAACACGATTCCTATTAAATGTTACGATTACTTTCACGCGTATCATGCTTTCAACTTTAAAAAAAAAAAAAAGAAAAATTTAACGCTCATCATATTTCTCATACATATGAAAAATAACTAATATATTATATTGTAACCGTTTATTATATGCTACGATTATTTTCACGCTTGATTGCTGTGATACTTTCAATTAAAAAAAAACAAAACAAAACGGAACCGCAACGCAAGAGAAAAAAAAAAAAACCCCAGCAAACTTTCAGCAGACGAAAACGAAATAATTTTTAAAAATATTTTTTAAAAATCTGACCCACGATATTTTTGATAGGCCGGTCGGTATTTTACCAATCCCGCCCCTAGGGCCTTTTATGAGCCGGCAAGGTCAATTAAAAAATATGACAGTCCGGCCGGCCGGCCAGAGAGAAAAGTGTAAAGGCTGTGTCTTGGAGATACTTTCTCTTTTGTGATCCAAGAAAACTGAATTAGGCCCTTTGGGACAGTCGTGGTCCCTGCCGAACGCGGTTATTTTTTCCTTCCTTTTTTTTTAGCCAAATCTTTCAGGTTGCCATACAAAAACAACATCCAGATTTAAAAAATAATTGTTGCTGCCCACTTGAAATGTCATGCTCATGTATGTTGTTTATATTAAAGCTGATTAGTGTAGAAGGTTTTTAAGAGCATTCGAAAGCCCAACATTTCTCCATATTTTGTTAAGTTTGAATGGAAATATGTGAATCTCAAAATGAAAACGCAGGAAAAATATAACCTGATTTTAAGGTTTTTAATTTTGTTTTTTACAACTGTTTTCTTACAACTCAAAGGCACTGTAAGTACTTTATTATGTGGCACCAAACACCCACGTCCATAATAATTATTTTTTGATTGATAACTTTTAGTAGAAAATGATATCTTATCGGTCACAGAAGGCTAAAAAAAAGCGTCTCTCTCCACATATTTCTCTTCGCCATTGTGCCTATTTGACCTAGATAGATAAGATCCTACTATTTATAGCAAGCTTGTTCATTGAGAAATGAGGTGAAGGCTTTTTCTCACACATAATATGATGTATTCTTATTATCAGCTACTTTAATAAGGTCTATGCCCTAATGTTTTATCGGCCTGCAAAATGTGTTATATATAGTGATAGTATGCGCTTTTCTAAGAAGCTCACAACATTGCCATCCGGAAATATAACGTACCAACACACAAAACTCTTTGTAACCATGAACGTTTATAGATAGTTCGAAGATGACGTCACTCAGGTCTTTGTTATTGTTTATTGCCATCCGCGTTTATGAGTAATTCTCACTAAACTGTATTAACCAGACTATAAACGTTCAAGGTTACACACAGTTTTGTGTGTTGGTCCGTTATACTTCCGGATGGCAATGTTGTGAACTTCTTAGCCAAGTGCATACTATCAATAGTCTGGTTAATACAGTTTAGTGAGAATGACTCATAAACGTGGATACACAATAACAACTTCATGAGTGACGTCAACTTCGTTCTATCTATATGGCCAGCTTGCAAAGCTTTCCGTCTATAGACTAATTGACCATCATATTTAAAAAGAAACTGTGTCATTCTAAGTCTTAATCATCACCAGCCACCAGAAAATTGTCTTTCGGTGTTGTTTTCGTGACCACAAACATCTTCAGTGGCTAAAATGGTCATCAAGCCATCTAAATATGGATTTACAGACACATTCAAATCTATATCTAGCTTATTACAGAAACCCTGCGTTGGAAATTCGAAAAGACGTACACGCCAAAGATGGATCAACTCGAGCAATAAACACTTAGATAACCACGCCTTTCGGACAGTTGTCATAATGTAAACGATGTAATGGCAGTGATTGGTAAACATAGCGAATTACATAGGCTTTACAATCGATGGTGTGTGTATAAGCAAAATACCCACGATTCTACTGCTTGAGATCAAGAGAGCCAACACCAAAATCGACGAATTATCTTTACCATGTTTATCATCATTGTAATCTTTCAATCAATAGATTTTAAGCATTACTAGTAAGGACATTCAATGGATTTCATCCTGTTTCGCCCTATATGAAGTGTACATATATGCAAGTCTGACATCCGAAGCCGCTTATGGGCCTAGTTTAACGTTGTTGTAATGGACAATACTACTTTGTGTCATCTTGTGCGATTTCCCTTACAACAATGAGCCCATAAGGAATTGTGTTATCAAACCTGTAAATAAATGCATGTCGACTGTATACCATAATATGCTATGTTATTCATTTTATGTTTTCTTTACTTTTTCACTACAGCAAAAACGATGGACGGGGATGACATTACAAGTTCATCTAAGTTATTTTTAACAAAGGGTCAATACAATTTGACTTGTAACTACAAAACAGTCAACGCCCTTCTACCAGTTACATATGCCTGGTACAAGGACAATCAACTTCTCCCAGATAATAAAACTAAATCAATTCTCTTCAACGACCCCGTAGTGGACGACACCAAGGGCAAATATACATGTACTGTTACAAGGGAAGGGGAGACAGTAACATCGAAAGCTATAGACATTGATGTGTTTCCTCTCACAGGTAAATAGTAATATAATAATAATAATTAATAATAATAATGATAATAATAATAATAATAATAATAATAATAATAATAATAATAATAATAATAATAATATGATGATGATGATGATGATGATGAGGTGGTGTGGTGGTGTGATGATGATGATGATGATGATGATGATGATGATGATGATGATGATGATGATGATATAATAATAAAAAATAATAATAATAATAATAATAATAATAATAATAATAATACTAACTAACTAAACTAACTAACTACACACAACTATACATACATACAACTACTACTACTACTACTACTTACTACTACTACTACTACTACTACTATACTACTACTACTACTACTACTATACTACTACATACTACTACTACTACTACTACTACTACTACTTACTACTATACTACTACTACTACTAACTACTACTACTACTACTACTACTACTACTACTACTACTACTACTACTACTACTACTACTACTAACTACTACTACTACTATACTACTACAACTACTACTACTACTACTACTACTACTACTACTATACTACTATACCACTACTACTACTACTACTACACTACTACTACTATACTACTACTACTAAACTACTACTACTCACTACACTACTACTACTACTACTACTACTACTACTACTACTACTACTACTACTACTACTACTACTACTAACTACTACAAACTACTACTACTACTACTACTATCTACTACTACTACTATACTACTACTACTACTACTACTACTAACTACTACTACTACTATACTACTACTACTACTTCTACTACTACTACTACTACTACTACTACTACTACTACTACTACTACTACTACTACTACTACTACCATTGTTACAAAAAAAATGTCCTCATGAATCAATATCATTCAAAGATTGATTAGAATATTGTGATTCGTGACACAATCAATGAAATTGAGCTGCAGAGAAGCCTCTTTTTTTTTCTAGTCCAATTTTGCTTCTATAGGGAATGAGATTAGCGGAAAAGTAGCGTCCGTTGATTGGACGTCGCCTTACAGAGAGAACGTCAAAATGGTTTTGCGCATGCGTCTCTCTTGTCCTCGCTTTCAGTGAAGTGTCTCATGCCGCACAACCAACATGACGTTCTCTCTCTAATAACTTTTCTGCTCGTGACTTCCAATCAAGGGACGCTACTCTGACCCTCGCCCTTTTCCTTACATATCACAGCAATACCGACGTTCTACCAATCTGTAAATGTCGTTGGGCATTATGCCGTCCAGCTCATAGGCCAACGCTACACCTTTTCCTGTGACGGGTAAGTTTTAGCATCTGTGACCCCTCGTCTCAAAACAGTATTATGTCGGGATGATTAAAATGCTGAATTTTGAATTTATAGCCAAAATTTCAGACTTGGGTTGAGTTTGTATGTTTTATTGAGGAGAATGAATATCATATTTTAATGTGTTGAATACCAATAATTCAGAATTTTGACCATTTTAGCTTTAATTTGACTTTTTAGCATTCGGTTCATCCCGACATAATACCGTTTAGAGACGATGGGTAACATTTAGCCTGAGGCACTTAGCATTTAAAAATACAATACAATTCCAAAAATGTAGTTCCCTTTATTCATCACATAGGGGAAATTTGTCTCTAAGTCTATTCGAAGGGAAGACTGGAATAACCCAGGCGTCATACGCAGTGCAGCGCTGCAAATTGAGCTAGGGCGAGGTGACTTGCTCAAGGTCACACAACGCAGCGGCGGGAGATCGAACTCGGTACCTTTCGGGTACGAAGCAAAGACCGTACCGCTGAGCCACGCTGCCCCTTTAATGTCAGCTAATTGCTTTCTAAGTTCCAAGATATTTTCATATAGATTAACTAGCCAGGATCATTATACCAACAGTTTACCAAAATCGAAGGGTACAGTCATGAAGTTTTAAAGTCAAAAGGTCAAATATGCAAATTATGACAAAATGTTCAAATCCAACCTATTGTATAAATGTGCTTGTTCTGGGGTATATTTTAATGTGCAGGAATTATAAATAAATCTCATCGATGATGTTAGAGTTATGGTATATTTAATTCAACATTGTAACAAGTGTCAAGAATGATTTTACAAGATTGAAAAGCAAAAGCTTAATTTAATGGAATGGTTTTTGATTTCCATATAAATTCGACACAAAATGGCACAAAAATAATTAAATAAAGCTGTTTTTTAATAATGGGATACTACAAAAGCCTACCAAAATGGAAGGACACTGTCATCGCTTTTAAGGTCTAAGGGTCGGTGAACATTCAAATTATGCCTCCCCAAAAATTAATTCACGTCCATTATTTTTTTTTCATAAATGTACTTGATGTGGAACCTACTTTATCGTGTTACAAATTGTTGTAAATGCAAAAGATAATTTTCGAGTTACGTCATGTTTTGATCAATATTTTAACAGGTTTGAAGATCGGTTTTTAGAACGTTGACAAGCAATGTCTCAATTTACTTTTGAAATGTTATTTATGTAATCTCTCCACTTAATGGGATTAAATCACATTGTTTGATTCAATAGATATTTGGATTACAAAAAGAACATTGCGGGAAAGGTTTACCAAAATCCAATGGTATAGAAATCGATTTTAGAGGTGAAAAAATTTATATGCAACACAATATGGAAAATAAGCAACCAAAAAGAAAAAGAAGAAGTAAAATCGCATCTTAAAAATGAGATATTCATTATTATTATTATTATTATTATTATTATTATTATTATTATTATTATTATTATTATTATTATTATTATTATTATTATTATTATTATTATTATTATTATTATTATTATTATTATTATTTCAAACCACTGCATAAATTAGTAAATGAGTTATAGACTTTTTAGATTCAACTTTAACTTTAAAGAAATTAGGTTTTCATAGAATATTGGCAACTTTTAATTTTGAAATTTAATTTGATATCTTATTGCCACGAAACGCTAAACAATAGCCTCCTATATTTACAGTACACATTTGGACAGCTTTCGGGTTGACAAATATTGTGCAATATACATACATACATACACACACACACACACACACACAAACACACACACACATATATATATATATATATATATATATATATATATATATATATATATATATATATATATACATATGTATATCGCACAATATTTGTCAACCCGTAAGCTGTCCAAATGTGTACTGTAAATATATATATATATATATATATATATATATATATATATATATATATATATATATGTGTGTGTGTGTGTATGTATGTGTGTGTGTGTTTGAGTGTATGTATGTTCATTCATATGCATGTATGTGGATGTGCTTGTTTTAGTCTCTCTCTCTCTCTCTCTCTCTCTCTCTCTCTCTCTCTCTCTCTCGCTCTCTTTATGTTTGTGCGCGGGCTTGTGAGTTTATACAGAAGATTTTCTTTTGTGTATTGAACAAATTGAATCTAACATCGTATAAAGCGTTTCTTACTTTTTCCCTTAGGGACTTCTCCACCCCTGGAATGGTCTATGAGTGGCGAGTAGATAACATAGTGCAGACGAATCAGGTGTCTAAAACATTCCAGTACACACCGAAAGCTCCTGGCGACGTTGAAATCAAGTGTAAATACAGCTATGAAGGGCAGACTTCAAAGCAAGGCAAACTATTAATCGAACCAACTTGTAAGTATTAATGTAATTCTGGTCACATCTATTCATGAAACAAGCAAATCTTTGATGTTGATGAATGTGATGATGATGATGATGATGATGATGATGATGATGATGATGATGATGATGATGCTGATGCTGATGATTATGATGATGATAATCATCATCATTATCATCATCACCACCACCACCACCACCACCACCATCATCGTCGTCATCATCATCATCATCATCATCCTCATCATCATCATCATCATCATCATCGTCATCATCATCATCGTCATCATCATCACCACAACCACCACCACCATCATCATCATCGTCGTCGTCATCATCATCACCACCATCATGATCATCATCATCATCATCATCATCATCATTATCGTAGTCATCATCATCGTCATCATCATTTTTATTGTCATCATTCTTGCAAAGACTTTATTATCGCATTATTTATTTCGATTTTTTCCATCCAGCGCAAAAAATTGAGAAACATGTGGATCTATTCTGACCTCTTGACCGTTTTTACTTTTTTCTATTCAAATAGATCTAATCATATTATAATATATTTTCTTTGGTATTTAATTTTTGAAAGCTCATTTATAGTCTCCATTTTGGCGTAAAACTCCAAATTGAGACTATAAATGAGCCTTCAATAACATGAAATTAAATACCAAGGAAAATAAATATATTATAATATGATTAGATCTATTTGAAAAATAGTCAAACTGGAATGAGGACTGAATAGTTCTACATGTTTCTCCTGAAAGGCTGCATTATTTCCATTCATGTTATTTTCTTCTTTTTTCTTCTTCTGAATTCAGGTTTTCATTTTACAACATGTGAGCAGCTATCTCCTAAAAAAAAAAACAAAAAAAACAAAAAACAAAAACAACCAAAACCTAAGTTAAATTGAATGTAAGCTTCAATTTAATAAACGTAAACAGATAATGTGGACGTTTCGGGTTTTCCCCTTTATCAACAAAACACGATGAATGAAACACTACAAACGAACGAGATATGAAATTATTATGAGTTGGATTCATATTGACTTTTATTTTTCTCCAGCACAAAATGTTTATACCAACCGTACTCGAGAAACCTGTAGAACCATATTTTACTAACCTCATGACATCTCGTCTGTAGTGTTTCATTAATTGTGTTTTGTTGATAAAGGGGGAACCCGCAACGTCCTCGCTATCTGTTTTCGTTTATTAAATTGAAGCTTGCATTAAATTTCACGTTGTTATGTATTTCTTTGAGCTTCTAGCTGTCAGCAGCATTTTCGCATCTCCTCAAACCGATATTATAATGGGCTGATGCAAATGCGAAAATGGGTTTTTAAGCTAAAATGAATAGAAATGTGAACTTTTAGTTTGAACCACTTTTAGAAAATATTTTCATTTTCCTATTATCACATACGGAAATTATATTCATTATCCAATTATCACCGAGGAAAATATCTTCATTCTGCTATTATATTATTTCGCGCATTGAGCATCACCCAGTGATGATCAGAAAATGCGCGTTATAAATGTCATATATTATTATTATTATTATTATTATTATTATTATTATTATTATTATTATTATTATTATTATTATTATTATTATTATTGTTATTATCATTATTATTATTATTATTATTATTATTATTATTATTATTATTATTATTATTATTATTGTTATATTATTATTATTATTATTATTATTATTATTATTATTATTATTATTATTATTATTATTATTATTATCATTATTATCATTATTGTTATTATCACCTAGAGAAAATATCTCCATTCTCCTATTTTCGCGTAGGAAAAAAAACATTCATTCTCCTATCGTCACCTAGGGAAAATGCATTCATTCTCTTATTGTCACCTAGGGAAACTATATTCATTCTCCTATTGTAAACTTAAGAAAATGTTTTCATTCTCATATTGCCACCTAAAGAAAATATATCCCTTTTCTTATTATAATATTGTCACATAGGGAAATTATCTACATTCTCAAATTGTCGTCTTAGGAAAATGTGTTCCATCTATGATCATCCAGGGGAAGTTATCCATTCTTCTATTATCACCAAGGGAAAATGTATTCCTTTTTCTGGTGTCACCTTTTGTAAATATATTCATTCTCCTATTGTTACCTTAAGAAAATATATTCGTTCTCCTATTGTCACCTTAAGAAAATATATTCATTCTCCTATTGTCACCTAAATACATGTTTTCATTTTCCTATTGTCACCTTAATAACATGTTTTCATTCTTCTATTGCCACCTTTTGAAAATATTTTCATTCTCTTATTGTCACCTTCAGAAAATATATTCATTCTCCTATTGTCACCTTAAGAAAATATTTTCATTCTCCTATTGTCACCTTTTGAAAATGTTTTCATTCTCCTATTGTAACCTTAAGAAAATATATTCAATCTCTCCTAGTGCCATCTACGGAAAATATATTCATTCTCCCTTAAGAAAGACAAATTCTACGCAAGTCTCATCTACATATTTTACTATAATTTCACCATGTTGCATTTGAAGTACTCTGACACAATGCCGTGTAGAGGCGGTGGGTAACATATTATTCATTCAGATAAATGAATAAAAACTATATTATATTATAGAACTCACCAAATATTTAATGTCAACTCTCATTTATTTCTATTCCAGAGTCATTTATTTTTTCTACTTTTCCGGCTATGTGGTCTTGTGGTATGACACTCGCTTTCGGATCGAAGTTCCTAGGTTCAAGCCTCGCTCGGCGCATAGTTGAGCCCTTGGAATAGGCTCTTTTCTCATATTCTCTCACCGTACTAAGGTGTAACACGAGTACCTGGCCTTTAACAGTGTCTCTGTCTTTTTAAAAATGTAATATCGCCTAAAAGGCGTCATGTCTCAATCTATATGATACGTGTTGCTGTTGGTTAGGGACCCCTTTTTAATGCGCTTTGAGCACATTTAATGGATATTGCGCTATATAAATGCTCTACATTTTTATTTTTAATATGGATTTACAAATATTTAAAAATTTGGCCAGAAAACTCGTCCTACATATATCGATAATTTTGAATAACCCTCATCTTGACAAAAACTCACAAACCCGGAATTTCGCGAAGTCACAGATTTGAGATTTTTTGCCAAGATGAGGGCCATTTAAATCGATCGATATATGAAGGAGTTTTCTGGCCAAATTATTAAATACGTGTTTTTCCAGAGTTCGGCGGTAAAATGGCTAAGGACTGATATAGGGACTAAAATATTTCTTTGGCACGTGACTTACCAGATAATATCATGATATAACAACTCACTTTTATTTATTTCATTTATTTAACGATTTGTTTTTATCATTTCAAGACCTTCATCATTGTCTTTAGATACCTGAAGCTATAATCTTGATGACTTTTTTGTCACCTTTTTTAACGATTTGACTGTCGAGAACTTTTTTCCCCTCTTTATGGATTTACCAAGTATTAACTTTACAACTGTTTTTGTTTTTGGTCGAGGAATGATTTTGAACCCGACACGTCGTGTTACTTAGTTAATGATTATAGTTACAGACTTCACCTCGTTTTTACTTAGAATAAGCAACAGCGTTGTGACTCAGGATTTATTTAAGGCCGAATCGTAAGGCTGTCACTGTTGTCTTGGTGAAAAGTTTAAGGATCTATGATTGTTAGGGCATAGCAAAATTGACTCTCGCCAATGGCGATATTACACACATCCTCCAACTGGTAGGTCCCTGGATCGAATGCCGCTTTGGGCGTCGCCAATTTTATGAAATTTACACTATATAAAAGCCCAAGCTGTTTGTTTTTTTTTCAATGAAGAGTTAACAATATTTATGTGTTATATCTTCACAGATATAGACGATGTAAGCTTGCTATTACACAATAATGGGGTCACGGATATCTCACCGGTAGAAGGGTCAAAAGTCCGGATTGAATGCGTTGTCAGCCCAAGTGAGATTTCTAGCACCGCTTCGTTCAGCTGGTCGGTGGATTCTAGTCCTGTCAAATCTGAATCACCCAGACATTATGAGTTTACAGCTGGAAAAGCGGGTTCTCCTAAAACAACAATCACATGTCAAGTGGACGTCAAGGGAACTTCAAAAAAGACTTCGGTGAGAGTGACTCCTACTAGTAAGTCAGTTGTTTTGTGGTCAATTCCATTTTTTTAAAAGCCAAAGTGATCTGACAATGCACAGAATGAGGTGGTCGGGGTCAAAAGGTACCAGGCACAAATTGAGGCTATAATATGGTCTCGTGCTATGACTCTCGTCTTCGGACCGGAAGAAACTGATTTCTAGTCCCGCTCCGAGCAGCGCATAGTTGAGTCCTTGAAAAAACAAAGGCTCTTTACTCCCATTCTCATACCGTGCTCGGGAGTAAATGGGTACTTTGCCGTTAAAAGCATGCTCTCTTTTGGGAAAAAGTGTCTTGTTTGCATCATAGAACAATACCCTGAGTACTTTGAACATTTATATTTTCTCTAGTGATTTTAAGTTATCCGATAGATTGCTTGATAACTTTAACATATTTTCTATCTGGCTGCGACTTATATTAGGCTTAAACAGTTGTGACGTCACGTTCCTCGTAATGACGCATAGTAACTGGTTCTAAACTATCGGAACAATGGCGGACGCCCTTATGAAATTCTTTTCCTTCGAGCATAAAAGTGAACCCGAGGAGAAAAACATTTTAAATCTGATCACGATCACATGACATGTGAAAAAGTTCTATCCAGTATGATGAATAAAAATCGGCGATTTTCTTTGTTTAGAACCAAGCTGCTCGTTGCTGGACAATGATCGCTGAATATTCTGGTCCCGTCGTTGGTTTCTTTGGTAAGCAGCTTTACTCACATTACCCCCATTCGACTCAGATGTTAATGAGTACCTGACTATAGGCAGTGACGATTATTGTTATACTTGTTAATACAAAACTGACGCATGTCTGAAATGGAAATAATTTGATTCCATGCGGCCTGGTGGCGGAATAAATGAAAACACTGTGAGGCGCATTGAGCTCCTTGTAAACTCCTTGGAAATGCGCCATATAAATGGCCATATTCATTATTTTGTTTTATTTTATCTGGTTTGTTTATAAGCTCAACATAACATTTATAGTCACAAACATTTGACTTTGGTTATGTTTATTTCTTTTCTTGACGAAAATGTCTGTTGTTTCTTACTTGCAGAAAACTCTAGTTCAATGAATCGATCCTCTGAAATTAAAATTTCACTTCTGGATATCTATAAATAGTCCACTCCAACATAATACCAATTTCAGATTGTAGCTCACAAATATTATAATCTCATTTTGATGTATATTTAGGGGGGGGGGGGGGAACGATAACTCAGTAGGTAGAGCACTTGTTTCGCAAGCAAAAGGGTCGAGATCGATCCCGGATGAAGTCGAAATTATTTTCAGACCCGTCCTCTATCCACCTATTGGTGATTGGATAACTAGGGTCTGTTAGATCTGGAGAAATGCGCTTTGCAATAGACTAGCGTCCTATCAGAAGGGCAGCAAGCAATTGCTATTGGCCGTATCACTTTATAGAAACCAGGATAAACTCCGGATCCATGGGCCTAATGACTCCGGAGGGGGGGGGGGGGGGGGGGGGGGGGGATGATGTATAAATATGAACAGTGTGTATAGGATATATCCACGGATTACCATGCTCAATGCGCTTTGCGTGGCTTTATTCATTTCCTCAGACTGCAACAAGAACAAATTTCCATTTCATCTTCCATCTAATGTTTAGGATATAATGAAATGCCAGAACTACATATTAAATTCATTGTTATACATTGATTAGAAAAGATATTAATGTTATGCCAGGAGGTAAAATACTCACTTTCTCTGCCCGCCAAAACTTTCTGTAACTTGTAACTTTTATGCATAGTCTGTCAAAGGGACTTTATCACCCAACGAAGGGGGCGAAGTGGCCGAGTTGTTAAGGCATTGCACAGTGATCCGGGTTCCAGCCCCGCTTCAGGCACTTTCGTTTTTCCCTTGGGAAAGATTATTAACCCGCAATTTGCTCACTTGGACAACATGGGTGATTCCTGTTGATATCAGACATCCTGTTTGGTGGATTATCTATATTCCTTCACGGAATGCCTAGGCGACGATATCTTACGATGACGCTAACGGAAGGGAATAAAAAAGAAGTCGCCCATCTGGCTGTCTAAAAAAAATAACTGAGAGCAGAGTGACGTTATCTTCATTCATTGTCTTTTTAGAGACTCCACTGAAGGGCAAAGTTAGGTTCAACTTCGTTTTAATCATGGGGGCTAAAGGTGATCTATCTTGTACAAGTAATTCCTATGCTGAAGGAGCTACATTTACATGGAGGAAGGACAACGTCGTGATTCAGGGTGCAACTGGATACTTATATCACGTATGTATCTATATATAATATTATGTACCAAGCTGGGTGCTAGTGGAATTCGCTCGTGCTAGTTCTCTGTCTCCCTGTATATGTTTTCCTTTTACAGTTAGTTTGCTTTCTATCTTTGTTTTAGAATGAGATTAATATGTTTTGTCCTGACTCTCGCAGAAATCCTTACCTAAAAACGAAACAGTCAAATGTATATTATAATAATAATAATAATAATAATAATAATAATAATAATAATAATAATAATAATAATAATAATAATAATAATAATTATTATTATTATTATTATTATTATTATGATGATGATGATGATGATGATGATGATGATGATGATGATGATGATTATTATAATAATAATAATAATAATAATAATAATAATAATAATAATAATAATAATAATAATAATAATAATAATAATAATAATAATAATAATAATATTTATTATTTATTATTATTATTATTATTATTATTATTATTATTATTATTATTATTCTTCTTCTTCTTCTTCTTATTATTATTATTATTATTATTATTATTTTTATTACTGTTCCCTATTTGATGAAAATATAATCAATGATGTAAATAATAATGCCGATTGACATACGAGATGCCTAGCTAGAAAGTTTTACAGACTACAGATTAAATACTCATCTAAATTGAATGGCAGGAGTATGTGAATAGAGTTTGTTTTACTCAAAATTACAGTGCTAGTGTTAAGAAAAAAAATGAGGTCCCGATTGCTCAATTGGTAGAGCACTTGCTTCACAATCAAAGGGGCCGAGTTCGATCTTTTTTTTCTGACACCCCCTCCCCCCGTCCAACTAGCAGTGATTGGTTAGCTGGTTCTATTATATCTGGCGGAAAGTACTTTGTGATAAACCGGCGTCCTTCCAAAGGGTAGCAAGCAACTGTTATTGTCCGACTCACGCTATAGAAACCGTGATAGACTCCGGTTCCATGAGCCTGATGGCCATGTGAGGCTATTATTTATTTATTTATTTATTTTTTGTTAAGAAAAATAGAGCATTGTCCTTAAAAAGAATTATTTATTTTCAGGACGTTTCTTGCGCTAAGCATTAAATCAAATCCTTGAATTTTGTACAGCGTAACATCCACGTTATGGTGCTCAAAACGCTTAACCAAGACAACACAACACTTAACATGTAGAACGAGATATAAGGCATATAAGGCCCTATTGTAACGCTGTGACCAGAAAGGTAGGCATTTTGCACCTGAGTGTGGTGAGAAAATGTGAGTAAAGATCCCTTTCCTAAAAAACTCAACTTTGTGTCGACCAGAGCGAGACTGGAACCCGGGACCTACAAATACGAAGGCGAGTGTCATAGTCATATCAGAAGGCCACACATCATCTTTGCTTGATATTTCAGATCTCCAAACTGTCAAAGTCCGATGAAGGAAGCTACACGTGTACAATTACAGTAAAGGGAAAGACTAGCTCTATCAGCTATCCAAAACAATTGAGGATAGCCCGTAAGTTAAAGAGAAAGAAATTACAATAAATATTGATTGGTTATAGGGACAAGTGGACATTTCTGCATCACAAAAAAAAGTTTGACAAAGTTACTATGACTCTCTCTCTCTCCCCCCCCCCCTCTCTCTCTCTCTTTCTCTCTCTCTCTCTCTCTCTCTCTCTCTCTACATCGCAGAATAAGCTCCCATAAATCATTCACACCAATTATACAATACTACATCAATGCTATTTAAAAAAATACCCGTTAGTAAACTGAACTCGTGTCTGAGAGAGAGAGAGAGAGAGAGAGAGAGAGAGAGAGAGAGAGAGAGAGAGAGAGAGAGAGAGAGAGATAATATTGTCAATTAAAAACAATCTTAGCCGTTGTATAATATGATGAAGTATGATTTGATTTCAAAGATGATATGATATGATGTGGTACGGTATGATATTGATATGGTATAATATGAATTGATATGATATGGGATGATATGATATTGTAGGATATTGATATGATATGATTTGTTATGTTATGATATGATATGATATGACATGATCATGACAAAAGTCTTGCGTATAACATTTTATAATAATAGTAATAATAATATAAATTTCAAATGTATTTTTAGCCGACGAAATCCCATGCGAATTTGCAAGTGATTGTAAGCGAGTTCCACACACGGACACGATGATTTGTGATGACGGAAAATGCCGATGTCTGGAGGGTTACGGGGTGAAGAACCAACAATGCTCGAATGGTAAGTGAAATTCGATTGAATATATAGGGGCGACAATAATGAAAATCCTACATGTAATTTATTTATCAGCAGTTGGTTCCCTTAGTATATAAGTAATATTCCGTTAGAGTCAAATTCTCATGGAGCTGTAATTGGATTCAGTAGTCTGATGTCACGCCGCCCGGCAACGGCGGCCATCTTGGTTCTAAACAAAGAAAATCATTACTTTTTATTCTTTATGCTGTCTAGAACTTTTCATATGTCTTGTGATCAGAATGTGTAAAAGTCAAAACATGATCAAATTTATGTTTTTTTTTCCCCTCTGGATACGCTTTTATGCTCGCCGGAGAAATATTTCATAAGGGCGTCCGCCATTGTTCCGATAGTTTAGAGCCAATTGCTTAGTTACCATGCGTCATTACGAGGGAAGTGACGTTACGACTGTTGAAGAGTATTTAAACCTACTTCTGTAGCGTTAACGAACAAATGCCTACTTGTTACAATTCTGAAACTACTTTCCGCCAGATCTAACTAGACATTCACACTTGGTTGGAATGGGGGATCTGAAAAAAAAATCTCATTTCACTTGACCTGGTTTGATCAATGCATTTGAAGCGAATGCTCTATCACTGAAACTGTCCGTATCCTTGGTTTGCACTCTTGGGATAATCATGTTCCGAATTTCGCAATGCCTTTTAAATTTTGTTTCTGTTTGTATAATATTATGTTCTTTGATTAAATTTGTTTGTTTGTTTGTTTTTGTTTATTACTTTTATATTGTATTCTTGCGTACAGAAAGTAATGGTCTTTGTTGAGAATGGGTCGCATTTTCTGATTCGACCACAACTATGCAAATTTAGTTTGCTATAATATCTGTTTTTATTTATTTGTAAGCTAATGAGACAATGTTACGCGATGGGGGATCGGGACTAAGGAAATAATTCGTTAAAGACGAGGGTTTTTAAAATGTAAATTCGTTATAATATACAATTTGGCTATATCAGGTGATCAATATCACTAAATGTGATTAAAGCGCTTTACATTCAGTCCCAAGCCAATAGCAAAACTTAACTTATAAGACAAGTCATGACGTCTGTAAGTCGCTTTTATATTTTTTTTAACGACAGAATCAACGATGTAACCACCCAAGCACTCATTTAAACCTGAGTTAGGGGATATAATATAAGTAATGAGCCTTTTCCAAGGACACTAGTTTACCCCTTCTCTAGAACGAGACTTGACCTAGGAACCTAACGGTTCGAGGACAACTATCCTACCATAAGACCACAAAGCAGATAATCTGAAGCAAGAGTTTTCATGCACACATTAAAATGTATTACGTTTATTTTCCCATTTCATTGCAGGTGCCGTCATTATGGGATCCTTCGTGATGGTTTTGAGTGTATTGTTGACACAGAATCTTCTTTAATTCTCTCCTTACCAGCCATTTTCAGGATTTTCCCCAAAACTTCACACCCAACTAACACAAAAATATATTTTTTATCATTCAAACACAATAGCAGGAAGTTCTTGACATAAATAATTTCTTCAGCAAAACATGCTCTAAAACACACTGTTCATTTTCTTTAAATTGTATGATGTACAAGAGAAATTTGAATAAGAAAAAGTGTTGGTTGTATCGAAACGAATGTGCCGATTTTCCTATAGTTGGTAAGGAGAGGGTGACGTTTTTTCCTCTTTACGCCCGTCTAAAATCGTCTCAACACATTATTTGACCCATCATCACGACATATCTTGACCACGATGACCAAACAGCTGAGCCATGACTACGGTTCACGTTGTCAACAGAAGGAACGAAATTGACGTCGTTCAGCTCTTTGTTATCGATTCTCGCCAGCCATTTTTATGAGTAGTTTTCACTAAATTATAATAATCGGACTATGAACGCTAAAGGTTACTCATAATTTTGTATGCGGTCGTAAACTTATAGATAGTATGCGCTTGGCTAAGAAGCTCACAACATTGCCATCCGGAAGTATAACTGACCAACACACAAAACTATGTATAACCATGAACGTGTATAGTCTGGTTAATACAGTTTAGTGAGAATTACTCATAAACGCGGATATCAAAAAACAATAACAAAGACCTGAGTGACGTCAACTTCATTTTATCTATAGTCGGACACCGTGGCCTTCCTAAAGTTATGGCCTGTCACTGACCAACAAATGACGTCAAAATGCCAGTCTTTTGCCACAAAAGAAAACAAATCGTGAGTTGAATTCAATAGTTCAACCAATGAAATGACTTGTTTCTTTGAGCTCTACTAACGACAACTCACTAATGACGTCAATCTGCCAGTCTTTTTGGATTTCAGTATCAGGCTATAACATAACGATGGCTACGCTGACACTGACACTGACTAAAAAATGACGTCAAAATGCCAGTCTTTGGCCACAAAAGAAAACATATCGTGAGTTGTATTCAATAGTTCAACCAATGGAATCTCTTGTTTCCTTGAGCTCTACTAACGACAACTCACCAGAAGCTACACAAACATAAAAAAAAAATGACGTCAAACTATAAGTCTTAGAGGCTTCTAGTGTCAGGCTATAAGCGTAGCCATCGTTAACATATATAGCCTGACACTAGAACCCTCTAGGACTGGTAGTTTGACGTCTTTTTTAAGTTTGTGTAGCGTCTAGTGAGTTATTGTTAGTAGAGCTCATGGAAATAAGTTATTTCATTGGTTGAACTATTGAATACAACTCACGATTTGTTTTCTTTTGTGGCAAAAGACTGGCATTTTGACGTCATTTTTTTGGTCAGTGTCAGCGTGGCCTTCGTCGTGGCCTTCGTAAAGTTATGGCCTGACACTGACCAAAAAATGACGCCAAAATGCCAGTATTTTGCCACAAAAGAAAACAAATCGTGAGTTGTATTCATTAGTTCAACCAATGAAATAACTTGTTTCCAAGAGCACTACTAACGACAACTCACTAGGCCGTTCAAAAACCAGAAAATTACGTCAAACTGCCAGTCCTTTTGGAATTCAGTGTCAGGCTATAACATAACGATGGCTACGGTGTCAGGCTATAACTTTACGAAGGCCATGCTATAACTTCACGATGGCTACGCTATAGGTTAACCATGGCTACATTTATATCCAGCTGGCGGATGTTATGAATTTTTAAAACTAAAAGCATAGCATTAATGCTTCGTTTTTATCAAAACCCAAAGCTATCAATATTATATTTTTAACCACAATTATTTGAAAAACCATGTTATTTTGTTGTTTCTTTTGTCATGTTTTATCTTTCATGTATGTGCCATCAAATTTTGCGATTTATTGGCTAAAGCATTTTCTCATGTTCTTTTTACAAGATGTGATAATTTTAAAATTTGTTTTTCAAAGATATAAAACTAATTTTAGACAAAATTCTAATGTTCCTCGTGTAGTTAACATTTGGAGTAGCATTGCATTTGAAACAAAAACAAAACAAAACGCTATAGTTCGGTTGACCACTTTAATTTGATTGAAAAGGAATTGAAGTCATTGTGATACAAATACTATGATTAATATTTGTCAGAATGTGATATTTAAAGATTGTTTCATGTCGCATTTTCTACAATAAATGATGTAAATAATAATGTGAAATTGAATGTAAGCTTCAATTTAATTACAAAAACAGATCAAATGAACGTTTCGGGTTTCCCCTTTATCAACAAAACAGGATGAATGAAACACCACAGATGATTCAATGAACTTAATGGGAACCGGCTCTCCCTGATATAAATATATCTAATGCTGGTTTGAAGCTGTGGGTTCATTCTGTTGTGCTATGACATACACTTTGAAATAATGAAATTGGCCAGAATACTCGTCCTTCAAATATCGATCGATTGAAAAAAATGGTCCTCATTTTATTTTTAAAAATATCAGACCCTTTTAAAAACAGTTTTTAATATGATAATCGTAACTTTGATTTATAGAACCCGGCATAAACGCCGGCTCCATAGCAAATACTATTGTCAATTTCACGCTATAGAACCCGGGATAAGCTCTGGCTCTATAATAGATGATATTGTCAGTTTCAAGCTACGGAAACCGGAATAAACTCCAATTTCATGGGCTCTGAAGGACCAAAAGTCTCATATTGTTTAATATGAATTCAATGTTTTTCATCAATATCTATCTGCAGACCGGTAATCAGGAGGTCCGAGGTTCGATCCTCAGTCAAGGACGACTGATTTTTTTGGGATGCTTTATTTTTCTTGTGTATTTTTCATACTTGTTTGTCTGGAACCGTTTCATACACACCTTTTTGGTCCACTAACCTCAACAACACATCTAAAAAAGTGTAGTCCTTCGGAGCCTTTCGGCCCGTAGAGCCGGAGATTATCCCGGAATCTATAGCGTGAAACGGACAATAGCAATTGCTTGCTACCTTTTGGATAGGACGCTAGTCTATCGCAAAGTACTTTCCGCCATATTTAACAAACCCAGCTGTCCAATCACTGCTGGGTGAACAGCACATCTAAAATCGACCTAAATTTCAGAGATTTAAAAAAAACTCTCTCCTCCGCCGACTATTTTTCCGGAAACGTTATACCTATCCAAGATAAATATGGATTTTTGATTGATGACACTCGCTTCCGGATCGGAATCTCTTGTGTTCGAGCCTCGCTCAGCGCATAGTTGAGTCCTTGGAAAAGACTCTTTACTCTCATTATTTCACCGTCCTCAAGTGAAAAATGAGTAGTTTTCCGTTAACCCTATCTCTGTCAGAAATATTGTATATTATCGCCTAACTGGCTTCATGTGTAGTTCTACATGTTATGTGTTGGTGTTGGTCAGAGACCCTTTGTGAAGCGCTTTGAGAACCTTTAATGATATTGCGCTTTTTAAAAGCTCAAGTTTTTTTTTTTTTTTTTTTTTTTTTAACTCTAACTCAAAAGGTATAAGAGCATGCTATTATCGTGACAGCGTGACTCAGCGGTATGGAATTTGCTCCCTACCGGAAAGGTATCGAGTTCGAATACCCGCTGCGTTGTGTGGCCTTGAGCAAGCCACCTCGCACTAGCTCAGTTTGCGGCGCTGCACTACGGCGGACACCTGGGCTATTCCAGTCCTCACTTGAAATAATCACTTAAGACAAACTTTCTCCTACGTGATGAATAAAGGAAATTTTTATTCATATTTTCAATTTGTTTTAAATACACAATTTTGTTCTGATAAACGACCTTTAAGACAGAGCATTACGTTCTAAAATAACAATAACAAAATTATTATTTCTTCAAATTTTTTGATTGACAAAATAAATCTGAATGACAAAACTGTGGATTATATCGTAACGAATGCGACGAGTTCCTTATAGAAAGAACGAAATTGACGCCATTCGGCTTTTGTTATTGTTTTTAGCCAGCCATTTTAGGAGTAGTTCTCACTAAATTCATTCAATCAGACAGCCCATGAAACGTTTAAGGTTACACATGGTTTTGTGGGTTGGTACGATATATCCGGCTGGCGGATATTATGAGTATTTTAACTAAGCGCATAACATCAATGGTTGTAAAGGAGAGAGTTAAATTGCGCATTTTACACTTTAAGTATCTAAATCTCTAAGACATAATACAATTTTGAGGCGATGAGTTACAAATTTACATTTTACATTCCTTGCTTTTCTTCTATTATTGCTGTAGACGTCAGCTTTGCCATATTTACTGATTTTTATCGATTAAATTTTACACGGAAAATATTTAATTAATTTAAATAAACTTTAATCTTTGATTTGATAGAACTGTTCAAATTTATTGTATTTTCAACCCCCCCCCCTCCCCCCATCTCTCTCTCTCTCTCTCCCTCTCTCTCTCTCTCTCTCTCTATATATATATATATATATATATATATATATATATATATATAAGCCACACTCAACACGAAAAATGAGATGTACAATAGCTGTGCACATAGACGGAAACACTTACTAATCAACTACAAACCTACGGAACCACTTCAACAAGCAACAGCACACATGCCAAACTCATTAACACAGTCCTGAAGATGGCTAAAAAGGCCTGAAACATCGATGTATACTGACTCCAACATTGTGGTAAATATTAAAATAATAATTCGCTCCATTGCTACATGTCGAGCACTATTTGTACCACATTTGTATCCAACACGATTCAATATATATATATATATATATATATATATATATATATATATATATATATATATGTGTGTGTGTGTGTGTGTGTGTATAATTCTCTCCCACCCCCTCTCCCTCTGCTCTGTCTTCCTTTCTTTCTCGTTCCCTCTCCCTCTCTCCTAATCTCGATCTCTCCCACCTTCTTTGCCCCACCCCCTCTCTATTTCTCCCTCTATCTCTCTTTCTATCTCTCCCTATATCTCTTTGCTCCTTCCGCATCTTTTTACTCTCTGTTTTTCTTTCGGTTTCTGCCTCCCTAAAAAAACCCACACACACAACCCCCTCTAAAAAGCAAACAAACAAATAAATAAAAAACAAACAAACAACATGCAACAACATAAAAAAACAAAAAAAAAAACAAAAAAAAAAAAACAAACAAAAACACACAAAAAACAACAACAACAAAACAACATAAAAACGAATACAAAAAGAAAAAAAACAAAACAAAAACAAATCAACTGGGGTCCCGATAGCTCAGTTGGTAGAGCACTCGCTTCACACGCAAAGGGACCAAGATCGATGCCGAGTGCAGTCGAGATTTTTTCTGACCCTCCTGTCCACCCAGTAGTGAATGGGTAGCTGAGTCTGTTTGATTTGGCGGAAAATACTTTATGATACACTAGCGTCATATCCAAAGGATAGCAAGTAACTGCTATTGTCTGTTTCACGCTATAGAAACCGGGATAAATTCCGGCTCCAGGGACCCCCCAGTTTGTTTTATTATTAAAAAGAAAAGAATATGAGTTATTTTATTATCCGTGTCGTGTGTCCACTAATATTAATTTGTAGGTTGTAAATCCTTTAAGTTAAAGCAGGGCACAAGTGCTGACGTCACTCCGAAACTGCATTAAATGCTACACAAGACTCGAATTTTGGCTGTAATGTGAGTTTAGTATTCAATTATCATTAATTTGAAACATTTGAATAGCAATAATCTGTGTAAAAGAAGTTTTTGGTGATTTTGTAATAATTACGTTATTAAAAGCAAGTCCTTTCGTGATGGAACGAATAGACAGAACTGGTAACCACTGACGCGACAATCAATGCGCCAATAAGGAAAGTTGAAGTGATTCTTTATCCCAGACCTGGGTACTCAGTAGTAAACACACGGGGGTATGTAACAGTGGAGACACAGCAGAGAGAAAAAATACAACAAAATTAAACAAAAAACAAAAACAAAAAACCCAAAAACAAACCCAAAGCAAGCGGGGTTTGTTTGTGATTTGATTTTTTGTTTGTTTGTTTTGTTTATGTATTTTTTGGACGGGGTTGTATGTTTTTGTGTTTGTTATTTGTTTTGTATTGCATTTGGGGTAGGGTTGATTAGTTGTTTTTGTTTTCTTTTTGTATTCGTTTTTATATGTTCTGTTTTGTTGCGTTTTTTGTTTTCTGTTTTGTTGCTTTGTTGTTTGTTCTTTATTTATTTGTTTGATTTTTAGGGGATTGTGTGTGTGTGTGTGTGTGTGTTTGTGCGTGTGTGTATATATTTTTTTTTAGGGAGGCAGACATCTAAAGAAAAACAGAGAGTAAAATGGGGCGTGAGGAGCAAAAGAGGGGAAGTTGGATAAAGAGATATCGGGAGAGATGGAGAGAGGGAGAGGGCGCGAGAGAGGGAGATAAAGAAAGAGAGATAAAGGGAGAAATACAGAGGGGGTGGGGGAGACAAAGAAGGTAGGAGAGACCGAGAGTAAGAGAGAGGGAGAGAGAACAAAAAATAAAGGAGAGGAGGTGGGGGGGGGGGGGATTATACCCACCCACCCACACACACACACATATATATAATATATATATATATATATATATATATATATATATATATATATATATATATATATATATAATATAAATTGTCACTCACATTATATGGCCAGGGCGGTCGTTTCTGTGGCTTTCGACCACGTCTTCAGTCGGCATAATGTCCGAAGAAAAAAATGTATTCCATTTGGGGTGCTTGTCCTTGCTTCCGTTGTGTATTGGTGATTAGTGTTGATGATGATGATATATATATATAATATATATATATATATATATATATATATATATAGAGAGAGAGAGAGAGAGAGAGAGAGAGAGAGAGAGAGAGGAGAAGAGAAAGAGAGAGAGGAGAGAGAGAGAAGAGAGAGAGAGAGAGAGAGAGAGAGAGAGAGAGAGAGAGAGAGAGAGAGAGAGAGAGAGAGAGAGAGTGAGCAGGGTTGAAAATTCAATAAATTTGAACACCCTTGTTCTATCAAATCAAAGATAAAAGTTTATTAAAATTAATTAAATATTTTCCGTGTAAAATTCAATCGATAAAAATCAGTAAAAATGGCAAAGCTGACGTCTACAGCTATAGATGAATAAAAGCAAGGAATGTAAATTGCAAACGTATAACTCTTCGCCTCAAAATTGTATTATGTCTTAGTGATTTAGATACTAAAAGTGAAAAACGCCCAGTTTAACTCTCTCCTTTACCAACTATTGATGCTATGCGCTTATTCAAAATACTCATAATAACCGCCAGCCGGATATAACGCACCAACCCACGAAACTATGTGTAACCTGAAACGTTTGTTGGGTTGTCTGATTGAATGAATTTAGTGAGAACTACTCCTAAAATGGCTGGCTAAAAACAATAATAAAGAAAGAGCTGAGTGATGTCAAATTCGTTCCTTCTATAAGGAATTCGTCACATTCGTTATGATATAACCCACATTTTTCTCATTCAGATTTATTTTGTCAATCGAAACATTTGAAGAAATAATAATTTTGTTATAGTGATTAGAACTTAATGCTCTGTGGTAAAAGAATTGATTGAACAGAACAAAATTGTGTATTTAAAAAAATGAAGCGTTATATAGAGCAATATCCACTAAATGTGCTCAAAACGCTTTACAAGAATGTGAGTAAAAAGCCTTTTCAAAGGACTCAACTATGCGCCGAGCGCAAGGCTCGAACCCAGGACCATCCGATCCGAAACGAGTGTCATCAATCAAAAATCCATTTGTATAATGGATGGGTTTGATGTTTCCGGGAAAATCCAGAAAATAGTCGGCGAAGGAGAGAGTTTTTAAAAAAATCTGAAATTCAAGTCGATTTTAGATGTATTGTCCACCCAGCAGTGATTGGGTAATTGGGTCTGTAAGATTTGGCGGAATGTAATTTGCGATAGGCTAGCGTCCTATCCAAAGCAATCGTTATTGTCCGTTTCACGGTATAGAATCCGGGATAATCTCCGGCTCTATGAGCTAAAGGCTCCGAGGGACTAATTTGTTTTAGATGTGTTGTTGAGGTCAATGGACCAAAAAGGTGTGTATGAAACGGTTCCAGACAAACAAGTAAGAAAAATACACGAGAAAAATAAAGCATGCCAAAAAAATCAGTCGTCCTCGACTGGGGATCGAACCTCAGACCTCCTGATTACCGGTCTGTAGATATAGATAGATGATAAACATTGAATTCTGATTAAACAATATGAGACTTTTGGTCCTTCAGAGCCATTAAGCCTATGAAATCGGAGTAGCGTGAAAATGACAATAGTAAATTTTCCAATGGAACCGGAGCGTATCCCGGGTTCTTTAGCGTGGAACTGACAATATCATTTGCTATGGAGCCGGAGTTAACGATTACCTATAATGTTAAAAACTGTTTTAAAAGGGTCTGCTATTTTAAAAAATAAAATGAGGACCATTTCAAACGATCGATATTTGAAGGACGAGTTTTCTGACCAATTTGAAGTTGTTTTTGTTTTTTGTTTTTAAGGGTTTTACGGCGCTTGCAAAACATTTAGGTTATATCAGCGACAGTAAAAAGGAAGAAAATGGGATAGTAAAAAGTTCTAGAATTACAATTAAAGCACCCAAGAAAAAGTAAGACATAGGGGAACTGGGAACAAATAGGAATCAGATGTAGATTCCAAGAGCATACCACCAATGTAATTAGTTTGGGATCACCTATAAGTCTCATCCGGACACAAGCACAAAATCCAACAAAGAGGAATACACTCAAATGCTCACATTATACATTCAAAATAACAAATATAATAATACATAACAGAGAGATGATTTACAAGGAAAAAAAATATCATCTCCCAAAACAATAACTATGCATTTGACTGTTTCCCTCCCAGCTAGGACTCCGGCCAGGGCCAGGACAAAACCAAGTAATCTCATTCCAAGGCAAAGACAGAAAGCATGTTGGTAACCAGATATAATGGGATAGAAGACACAGTATGTACAGCCCTGCCCACTATGGGAGGTCAGGAACCCCACCCAGGCCAATTTCAAGCACAGGGCCACCAGTAAGGATGGTCTAAGAACAATGGTAGGAGAATGGTGTTCTATTTTTATGAAGAAATAGTCGTCATTTCATGTTTTGAAAATATACATTTGAAAAATGGCCGCCTGCAACCATGGGTCAATTGGATTCAGTAGTCTGATGTCACGCGCCCGGCAACGGCGGCTATCTTGGTTCTAAACAAAGAAAATCATTACTTTTTATTCTTCATGCTGGCTAGAACTTTTCATTCCCTTTTCATGTGCCTTGTGATCAGAATGTGTAAAAGTCAAAACATGATCAAATTGATGGGGTTTTTTCCTCTGGATACGCGTTTAAGCTCGCCAGAGAAATATTTCATACGGCGTCCGCCATTGTTCCGATAGTTTAGAGCCAGTGTTACTAAGTTACCATGCGTCATTAGGAAGGAAGTGACGTTATGACTTTTGAAGACTATTGACCAATAGTTTGAGGTACCAGGTAATGGTTTACCTTTGTGACAAGTTAATATTTATTAAAATTACACCATTTACTGTATAAAAACGACATTGGAATAATTATTAAATATCTCATTATAGCAAATATTAATCATAATATTCGTATCACAATGACTTCAACTTTTATCAATCAATATATGAAAGTGGTCTACAGAACTAGCGTTTTTTCCCCTTTCAAATCAAATGCTATTCCAAATGTTAACCAAACGTTGAACGTTGAAGAATTTAGTATAAATTTAGTTTTACACCTTGAAATATACATTTTAAAATGATCACCTCTTGTAAAAAATAACAGGTTAAAATGTAAAAAGGCCTTATGGATCCACTTCATACATTAACCACACGATGACGTCTATTGATGGACTTTGGACGCTTTGGAATTTACTCACAACATATCGCCAGCTGAAGATAACATACCAACCCACACATTTTGGTGTAATCTTGACCGTTTTTAGAGAGTATGCGCTAGGCTAAGCTCACAACATTGCCATCGGGAAGTATAACTGACGAACACACAAAACTATGTGTCACCCTGAACGTTTATAGTCCGGTTCATACAGTTTAGTGAGAATTACTCATAAACGCGGATGGCATAAAGCAATAACAAAGACTTGAGTGACTTCAACTTCATACTATCTATAGTATGAATGATAGAATTTAGTGAGAAGGACTCACTAAAATGGCTGGTCAAAAACAACAACAAAGTGCTGAGTGACGTCAATTTCGTTCTATCTATATTTTAAATTTAGATAATCCAGAGTTTTTAATCTGTCCTCGTATGACGTGGATTCTAACTCAACAAGATTCAAGTATTAACTGTCAGGCTATAGCCAATAAATCACAAAATTTGATGGCACATACATGAAAGAGAGAAAAAAAATGATTAAACAAACCAACAAAATAACACGGTGCAACTAATAATTGTGGTAAAAAATAAAATGATACCATTAATTACCATACAATATACAACAATGAGAATAACAATTCTTACAATAATAATAATAATAATAATAATAATAATAATAATAATAATAATAATAATAATAATAATAATAATAATAATAATAATGACGATGACGATGATGATGATGATGATGATGATGATGATGATGATGATGATGATGATAATAATCATAATAATGATGATGATAAAATAATAATAATAATAATAATAATAATAATAATAATAATAATAATAATAATAATAATAATAATAATAATAATAATAATAATAATTGTAACGTGACGTCACTTCCCTCGTAATGACGCATAGTAACTTAGTAACTGGTTCTAAACTATCGGAATAATGGCGGACGCCCTTATGAAATACTTCTCCGACGAGCATAAAAATGTATCCAGGAGAGAAAAACATTATAGATATGATCATGTTTTGACTTTCATACATTCTGATCATATGACATGTGAAAAAAGTTCTAGCCAGCATGAAGAATATAAAGTACCAATTTTCATTGTTGAGAACCAAACTGCTCGCCGTTGCTGGGCGACGTGACATCAGACTACTGAATCCAGTTAGCGAGCAAATTTAGGGCTAACCCAAACCCGAGACTGACTCCGACGACCCGGCACTGCCGTCCTCTGCCGTCATCCGGATAAAGACGTCGGACAAGGACAAAATACTAAGAATAAAGAGAAGAGCCGCTAGAACAACCCATACCAAGCACCCGACGTCCTCTGCCGGTTTTTTTTTTTCGACGGCAGATGACGGCAGTGCCAGGTCATGGGGGTCAGTCTCCGGTGTGGGCTAGCCCTAATGCTACGAGATCTTCTCTGTGTGGAACGAGACAAACGTGTAAACAAATAAGACGCACATGGAATAGCTCCGATATTGGGTTGAATAAAATTCAGAAAAAGTGTGGAGCGGGTACTTTTTATCAATAATGTTGAGAAATATAGGGTATAGAGAATTGGATTCAATAGTCTGATGTCACGTCGCCCAGCGACGGCGAGCAGCGTGGTTCTAAACAAAGAAAATCTGTACTTTTTATTCTTCATGCTGGCTAGAACTTTTCGTATGTCACATGTAATCAGAATGTATAAAAGTAAAAGCAAGATTATATTTATAATGTTTTTCTCCCCTGGATACACTTTTATGCTCGTCGGAGAAATATTTCATAAGGGCGTCCGCCATTGTTCCGATAGTTTAGAGCCAGTTACTAAGTTACTATGCATCATTACGAGGGAAGTGACCTCATGACTGTTGAAGAGTATTGCAATTTAGGAGGTGCAGGTACGTTCTTAGAAAATGAAATGTTTTCTAAACATAAATTCAAGGCGTCTTGAAATTCTTTGAAAAATCCAATTAAAGATATGTTGTTTTTAAAATATAATATTGATAGCTTTGGCTTTGAAAAAAAACGAAAACGAAGTAATGATGCTACGCTTTGAGTTAAAAAATTCATAACATCCGTCAGCCGGATATAACGTATACAAAATTATGAGTATCGTTAGGGCTACACCACACCGGAGACTGACTCCGACGACCCGGCACTGCCGTCCTCTGCCGTCTTCCGGATAAAGTCGTCGAGCACAGACAAAATAATAAGAATAAAGAGAACAGCCGCTAGACCTACCCATACCAAGCTCGAAAAAAAAAATACGACAGAGGACGTCGGGTGCTTGGAATGGGTAGGTCTTGCGGCTCTTCTCTTTATTCTTAGTATTTTGTCCGTACCCGACGTCTTTATCCGGACGACAGCAGAGTACGGCAGTGCCGGGTCGTCGGAGTCAGTCTCCGGTGTGGGTTAGCCCTTAGACGTTTATTGTCCGATTAGTACCATTCAGTGACAACTACTCATATAAATGGCTGACTAAAATCAATAACAACCAGCTGCATGACGTTAAATTTCATTATTCTGTTGACAAAGTGTACCGTCGTCCCGCTCAGCTGTTCGGTCATAATGGTCAAGAAATGTCGTGATGAGGGTCAGATAAGGTGTTGAGACTATTTTAGGCGGGCGTCAAGAGGAGAGAGTTAAAGAAGATTCTGTGTCAACAATACACTCCAAACCATCACGAAGGATCCCATAATGACAGCACCTGCAATGAAATGGGAAAATAAACGTAATACATTTTAATGTGTGCATAAAAACTCTTGCTACAAATGGAGAGGCAGATTATCTGCTTTAGTTTGTGAGCGAAATGACCAAATGTGAAGTTGGATACTTCTCAAATTGTGAACACTTTTCATTATGTGGGCCATTTTGAACAACACTTTGCAATGTTAACAATGCCCTCGAGCACATGGAAATGTAATATAGATTAGTTTTCACTAAATTATATGACCCAGACTATGACGTTTAAAGTTATTTGCAATTCTGTGTTGGCATGTACAATTTGGCTGGCGGATGTTGTGAGCATTTTACCTAAACGCATAGCATCAATAGGTTTATTAAGGCCAGCTTTTAAGGTGTGTAAAAAAAAAACCCCGCGTTTTGATTGGGTCAATAGTTATCGTTTAATTAGATGCACGGCAGAAATAAGTGGTGAGAATTTTACTAAACGCATTCCACAAATTCGGTTCACTTACCATTCGAGCATTGTTGGTTCTTCACCCCGTAACCCTCCAGACATCGGCATTTTCCGTCATCACAAATCGTCGTGTCCGTGTGTGGAACTCGCTTACAATCACTTGCAAAACGGCATACGATTTGGTCCGCTAAAAATACATTAAAATGATTATAATATTAAAAAATGTTAAACGAAAGACTTTTGTCATGATCATATCATATAATATAATATCATATCATATCATATCATATCATATCATATTATAACATATCATAACATCTTATCATATCATATCATATCATATCATAACACATCGTATCGATATTCTACAATATGATATCATGTCACATCATGTCATCTTTGAAATCATATCTTACTACCTCATATTATGCAACGGCTAAGAATTATTTTAAAAAAAATTGACATCTCTCTCTCTCTATCTCTTTCTCTCTCTTTCTCTCTCTCTCTCTCTCTTTCTCTCTCTCTCTCTCTCTCTCTCTCTCTCTCTCTCTCTCTCAGGGGCGGTTGCTGGCTGTTTATTTCAGGCGGCATGGATCGAAAACACATTCTCTCACCGTACCCAAGTGTAAAAGGATTACCTGACCGGAAACAGTGTTGTCTATGTTGGAGGAAAAAAGTTTTCTCGCCCAACAGACATCATGTCTCGTCTTTCATGTTGCTATTGGCTTAGGAGTCATTTCTAAGTGTCTTGAACACACTCAGTGGATATTGCGCAATGTCAATGTTCTAGTGGGTTTATTTTTGTAGAATGTGTGTTTATTATTGTGTATTGGGAAGGGGGGGGGGGGGGCATGTGTGGTTTGAATTTGTTGAAGTTGTCTATGGATCCTTTCAAAGTATCGGTATGGATTGCGATACATGTCTGCGCATTGAGATTTGTGAATATGTTTTTAACAAAAAGAACGACACTACAACAGCGATTAGACAGTCATATAAAATTTCTTCCTTGGAATATCAACGGTGATAACAGTCAAAATTTCCAACCTCAATGAACTACTTATCTACTCCTAAGACAACACATAATTGGATTCAATAGTCTGATGTCACGTCGCCCTGCAACGGCGAGCAGCGTGGTTCTAAACAAAGAAAATAGGTACTTTTTATTCTTCATGCTGGCTAGAACTTTTCGTATGTCATGTAATCAGAATGTATAAAAGTAAAAACAAGATCATATTTATAATGTTTTTCTCCTCTGGATACACTTTTATGCTCGTCGGAGAAATATTTCATAAGGGCGTCCGCCATTGTTTCGATAGTTTAGAGCAAGTTACTAAGAAACCATGTGTCATTACGAGGGAAGTGACGTCATGACTGTTAAAGCCTATTATAAGTTGGACTGCTGTGTGTGTCGGGTTAATGGACTGGGATTTTTATTTATAGCATCTTGGGGCTCTGCTCGGTGGATGATATTATGGAATTGAATCATTCGTGTGAATGTCTTATGTGAGCTATTACTGCGATGTCGTCAGGGAGGTTCTTCCAAAGTTTTATTGTAGAGTTGAAAAACGAATTTTGGTAGAATTCGGTTATTTCCTATGGTCGAATTATTTTGTTGTTATGGCCCCGTGTGATTTCCTGTTGCTAGATTTATGTTCTTTAGAAAATTAGTTGAAATATGCATAAAACTATGTAATAGACAAACTGAAATCATGCTAAATTCTCTATGTACTTGATGAGGGAAATACGGAATGCTTTTATAATAGGGAAGAAAAGTGTGATGTCAACAAACTGGTTCCTATTTCATTGAAAGTGTAAAACCATTCTTCCGCAGGACTGAGTACATGCCCTATGTAAATCATCTTTCCGAGGTCAGAGTGATGGCATCCAATTTTCTAGTCTAAATATATGTTGGTCGTCAATAAAGATCATCCATCGTCGCCCTTTCACGTCCCGTAATCCTAAGAATCTGCCTATACATACTGCTACTGATAGACAAGGTAACCTGTTCATTATAAGTACTCCCAAGGACTGGTTACATACACACTCCCAAGGATTTAGGAACCAAAAGAGTAGAGGGTTTGATGTCACGACTTTTCGTCCCTATTGGACAGATTTAAGGAGAATCTGTGACCGGCTGTCTCAAAGCGGTAGTTTGTGGGAATGAACTAGATGCAAGAAAGGCTTCTTACTCACATTCTCTCACCCTACTCAGGTCCTTTGAAAAAAGCACCAAGGCATGATTTGTTGTTGTCTTTCCTTGCTCCCTATTTTAGCATTGAAATCGCCCGTGATTATGATGTTGTTATGTAGGTGCATGGTCTCGGATTATCAATTCAAAATTTCATTGTATAATCTCTCTCTTACTGTTGAATATTTTTTTTTTGGATGTCCCGGAAGTAGGAATGAGGGTGTTGATTATAAGTTGTAGGCTTCAATTTTAGAAAGCATGGACTTGTTTTAAAGTTCAAAACAGATATTCTTTCAATTATACCCAATATGAGTTTAAATAAGGTGTTAGTCGGTTTGATATTAGAAAATCAAGCCCTCCCTGGATATTTTCATGTTCACGTGTTATGAGACGGCAACCTCGTATTATTTCATCATTAGCCTTGTCTTTCGTCTCTTGTATGCTTACTACGTCTAATTTGTAAAAAAAAATGTCTCAAAACGGTATTAAGTCGGGATGATTAAGATGCTGTAAATAGAATTTGTAGCCAGAAATATTAAGCTTAAGTTGAGTTTGTATGCTTTATAGAGAAGAAGGAATATCGTATTTTACTGTGCTAAAAATTAACGTTTCATATT
>NC_088367.1:31365908-31370908 GCF_034508935.2 Berghia stephanieae | reverse complement strand
TAAATGTTATGTTGAGCCTATAAACAAACCAGATAAAATAAAACAAAATAATAAATATGGCCATTTATATGGCGCATTTCCAAGGAGTTTACAAGGAGCTCAATGCGCCTCACAGTGTTTTCATTTATTCCGCCACCAGGCCGCATGGAATCAAATTATTTCCATTTCAGACAGGCGTCAGTTTTGTATTAACAAGTATAGCAATAATCGTCACTGCCTATAGTCAGGTACTCATTAACATCTGAGTCGAATGGGGGTAATGTGAGTAAAGCTGCTTACCAAAGAAACCAACGACGGGGCCAGAATATTCAGCGATCATTGTCACCCATCTGGTCAATGATTACGCTAAACATCACTTGACTTTTGTGATTATTCGGGACGCGACACCGCTGAGCCACAGCATAACACGATAATACTACTTGGAAGTAATGGGTCGTATTTGAGGAGGTCAGAATAGAATTCAATAGTCTGACGTCACGTCCGCCCAGCAACGAGCAGCTTGGTTCTATACAAAGAAAATCGGCGATTTTTATTCATCATACTGGATAGAACTTTTTCACATGTCATGTGATCGTGATCAGATTTAAAATGTTTTTCTCCTCGGGTTGCACTTTTATGCTCGAAGGAGAAGAATTTCATAAGGGCGTCCGCCATTGTTCCGATAGTTTAGAACCAGTTACTATGCATCATTACGAGGAACGTGACGTCACAACTGTTGAAGCCTAATATAAGTCGCAGCCAGATAGAAAATATGTTAAAGTTATCAAGCAATCTATCGGATAACTTAAAATCACTAGAGAAAATATAAATGTTCAAAGCACTCAGGGTATTGTTCTATGAAGCAAACAAGACACTTTTTCCCAAAAGAGAGCACGCTTTTAACGGCAAAGTACCAATTTACACCTGAGCACGGTATGAGAATGTGAGTAAAGAGCCTTTGTTTTTTCAAGGACTCAACTATGCGCTGCTCGGAGCGGGACTAGAAATCAGTCTCTTCCGGTCCGAAGACGAGAGTCATAGCACGAGACCATATTATAGCCTCAATTTGTGCCTGGTACCTTTTGACCCCGACCACCTCATTCTGTGCATTGTCAGATCACTTTGGCTTTAAAAAAAAATGGAATTGACCACAAAACAACTGACTTACCAGTAGGAGTCACTCTCAGCGAAGTCTTTTTTGAAGTTCCCTTAACGTCCACTTGACATGTGATTGTTGTTTTAGGAGAACCCGCTTTTCCAGCTGTAAACTCATAATGTCTGGGTGATTCAGATTTGACAGGACTAGAATCCACCGACCAGCTGAACGAAGCGGTGCTAGAAATCTCACTTGGGCTGACAACGCATTCAATCCGGACTTTTGACCCTTCCACAGGTGAGATATCCGTGACCCGATTATTGTGTAATAGCAAGCTTACATCGTCTATATCTGTGAAGATATAACACATAAATATTGTTAACTCTTCATTGAAAAAAAAAAAACAGCTTGGGCTTTTATATAGTGTAAATTTCATAAAATTGGCGACGCCCAAAGCGGCATTCGATCCAGGGACCTACCAGTTGGAGGATGTGTGTAATATCGCCATTGGCGAGAGTCAATTTTGCTATGCCCTAACAATCATAGATCCTTAAACTTTTCACCAAGACAACAGTGACAGCCTTACGATTCGGCCTTAAATAAATCCTGAGTCACAACGCTGTTGCTTATTCTAAGTAAAAACGAGGTGAAGTCTGTAACTATAATCATTAACTAAGTAACACGACGTGTCGGGTTCAAAATCATTCCTCGACCAAAAACAAAAACAGTTGAAAAGTTAATACTTGGTAAATCCATAAAGAGGGGAAAAAAGTTCTCGACAGTCAAATCGTTAAAAAAGGTGAAAAAAAGTCAACAAGATTATAGCTTCAGGTATCTAAAGACAATGATGAAGGATCTTGAAATGATAAAAACAATTTGTTAAATAAATGAAATAAATAAAAGTGAGTTGTTATATCATGATATTATCTGGTAAGTCACGTGCCAAAGAAATATTTTATTCACTATATCAGTCCTTAACCATTTTACCGCCGAACTCTGGAAAAACACGTATTTAATAATTTGGCCAGAAAACTCCTTCGAATATCGATCGATTTAAAGGGCCCTCATCTTGGCAAAAAATCTCAAATCTGTGACTTCGCGAAATTCCGGGTTTGTGAGTTTTTGCCAAGATGAGGGTTATTTAAATTGATCGATATACGAATTCGTCTGTAGTGTTTCATTCATCCTGTTTTGTTGATAGAGGGGAAATCCGAAACGTCTTTTTTATCTGTTTTCGTATATTAAATTGAAGCTTACATTCAATTTCACATTGTTATTTGTTTCAATGATATGAATTCCCAAAGAGAAGATATAATGTTATGCTAAGTTCTATATGAAAATAAAAAGTCAAACAGTCATCAGGACGGTATAGTCCCACATGTTTCTAGGGTAGAGAATGGTGCGGCTATGTGGTCTTGTGGTATGACACTCGCTTTCGGATCGTAAGGTCTTGGGTTCGAGCCTAGCTCGGCGCACAGTTGAGTCCTCGGAAAAGGCTCTTTACTCATATTCTCTCACCGTATTCAGGTGTAAAATGAGTACCTGGCCGTTAACAACGTTGTCTCTGTCTGAAAAAATGTAATATCGCCTAACAGGCGTCATGAATGTCTCATTCTACGTTTTATGTGTTACTGTTGGACAGGGAACTTTTGTAAAGTGCTTTAAGCACATTTAGTGGATATTGCTCTATATAAAAGCTCCAAGCTCAAGCATGAACATTTTGTCACGGAGAAGAAAAAATCCAAATGAATTATGGAGATAATAATGACATTGCAAGAATGATGGTGATGACAACGACGACGACGACGACGACGACGATGATGATGATGATGATGATGATGATGATGATGATGATGATGATGATGATGATCATCATCATAGAATTTGCTTGTTTCATGAATAGATGTGACCAGAATTACCACATTACTTACAAGTTGGTTTGATAATTGTTTTGCCTTCCAATGAAGTCTGCCCCTCATAGCTGTATTTACACTTGATTTCAACGTCGCCAGGAGCTTTCGGTGTGTACTGGAATGTTTTAGACACCTGATTCGTCTGCACTATGTTATCTACTCGCCACTCATAGACCATTCCAGGGGTGAAGATCTCCCTAAGGGAAAAAGTCGGAAACGCTTTACACGATGTTAGATTCAATTTGTTCAATACACAAAAGAAAATCTTCTGTATAAACTCACAAGCGCGCGCACAAACATAAAGAGAGAGAGAGAGAGAGAGAGAGAGAGAGACTAAGAGAGAGAGAGACTAAGAGAGAGAGAGAGAGAGAGAGAGAGAGAGAGAAAGAGAGACTAAACATGCATATCCACATACATGCATATGCTTGAACATACATACATACATACATGCACACACACACATACACACACACACACACACATAATAGTATGAGCATGGAATAATTCTAGAGTTATTCTAGAGTTACAGCACCTTTTAGTCAATATATTAACAAATTTAAAGAACCGCTTGAGAACTTTGATAAGCTACTCATTTATTTCTAGAGCACGTCGGAAGTTCCATAATATAATTTTGACAGTAAATCGCACTATAATATCTCTTTAAAGCTTTATTGAATTATTTTGGAAAAGGTTTGGATTTAGAAACATTGTGGTGAGAGTATATTAGTATCTTATGGGACTTAAATCAATTTTTGGGGTCTACTTCTTTTTCTTCTTCTTCTTTTTCCTCCCTCCCTCGTATTGTTTTCATGTTTGAATGTCTAGTTGATGGCATGCAACATCCAATGGTGCTCACACTAAAAGTATGTTATGACGATCGACCCAATCAGCAAATTTCTTACTGCACTCGTGCACCGTCGCAAACCCACCTGGACGCTTCGTCACAACACATCGTTCAACTAGATGTAAGCGGTTTTGGACTCGTTACCACAACGGGTACATGTTGGACAGGTGGAAAGCTCCCACTGATGAAGGGATTTTTCCCGTTAAGCAGTTTCTCGACCGAAGTCACCCAATGCCTCCTCTTGCTGGTGGAAAAGCCTGGCAACTTCTCCTCCAGTTTTGAAGAGTTGATGTCCCCGCCCCCTCGAGGGATTAAATTCGTCCAAACCGACTTCCATCTCGTATATGCATCTCTGTCCGAAGTTAGAAAATCTACGTAAAAGGGTTGCCTGGACTTATTTCGGCTCGAAACGGGGGCACCGTCCATTATGCGCTTAAGAGGGGTATCTCTATTCCCTCTCTCTTTGATCTTATTAAGCCAGTTCTCTGTAATCGTCTGGATTGCTGCCATAATTGGGCCCAATTCTCTAGGCGTTTTTGCCAGCGTTCCTAACAATATGTGCATCGACTTGCGACTTGCTGCATAGTTGAAATGCAGTGGCCACGGGTTTTGAAATGTTCATCTTCAGATACCACTTTGTCGAAGTAGGCTTTGAGTCTCGTGACGTGCTCGCTGAGACGGGTCCACACTTTATTTTGAGTAATGAGTGCCCAATCGTCCGCATATCCCAGCCTCAGGGAGGAAGTGTTCGCATGTCAATAATGTAGACATTAAACAACATTGTCTCCAGAACAGATGCCTGAAGGACCCCATTCTCCATTTTCCTAAATTTACTTGTAGCGTCTTCCAGCGCGTCGTGGAATTGTCTTTTCCCTAAGATTGAAGAGAACAAGTTCAAGGTATTTTTTACCTTATGATCTTTGCAAGTTTGAGCATTGATCCTCCGCACTAGACTGTATCGTACCCGCCGATAGGTCTATAAATACAGCACCAGTTTGCCGTTTCCTCTCGAACCCTGGCTCAATATGCCTGTAAGGGCAATGACATGTTCCGTAGTGCACCTCAATTCCCTGAAGCCAACCTACACGAGTGGCAGGGCAGCGTCTAGTACCGGCCCCATCGGTTTAATAGAACTCGCTCCAATAGTTTGTACAAGCAGCTCAGAAAT
>NC_088367.1:31343408-31360908 GCF_034508935.2 Berghia stephanieae | reverse complement strand
TTCTTTTCTCATTTAGGAAAGATTTTGACATCAAAATCTGAGTTAAATCTAGATTTACCAATGATTTGTTTAGGGGACTTTAACACTGTGGTAAATAATGAGTTGGACATAATATCTGGCAATCCACATGATAAAGAAAATGTTGAAAATTTAAATGATTTTATTAATAGGTTAGACTTTACAGATACATGGAGAATAAAACATAAAATAGAAAAACATTTACATGGAGTAAAGGGTCTCCTTTGATAGCTAGACGTCTAGATTATATCTTTATAAATAACATGCTTAAACCTTTCTTACAAGACATTAAAGGCATTGCCTTTACAGATCATAGAGCAGTAATATCACAATTTAAATTCATATCCTTAAAAAAGGACCCTCTTTATTTAAAATGAATGTATCATTACAGAGTGACTTAAAATATATAACGTTAATGAAACAAAAAATCCAAAGTTGCTTAGAAGAAAATAAAAGGTTGGATCCTCACCTTAGGTGGAAATGTGTTAAAATAGACATCAAGAAATTTACTCAAGACTACTGCAAGCATAAATGTCGTAAGAAATAAGATACCTATAATGAAGAAATAAGAGCCCTTAATAAATTAGATGAACAATTGGTTTATTACTATAACGACACTGATATTTTATCACAAATATTGGAATTGCGGAAAAGAATTGAAGTAAAACAAATTGAAGAAACAATGTAAGAGCGGGCATCAAGTGGATAGAGGAGGGATAGAAATGTAATAGATTCTTTCTATCATTAGAAAAGACCAGGGCTGTAAACAATATAATTTATAAATTGAAAAGTGATGAAAATAATTATGGTACAAATGAGCTGGAAATTCTAGAAATAATTGGTAAATATTATTCAAAACTTTACACCGAATTGAAAGAAGACGAAACAAAAGAAATGTTGAGTGATGAATATGTAAAAAATATCACTATACCTAAAATAAAAACTGAAGAGAATGAATTCTGTGAAGGATTTATTACGTTAGATCTAGATTTAAATTAGGAGCGCTATGGAAAAAATGGCGATGTTCAACTGTTTTGACTTTAGTCTTAGTCAAAGGAGGGGGGGGGGGGTAATAGCGTTAATACCAAAAAATCAATTTATTTAGGGAATTGGAGGCCTATAACTTTAACAAATGCTGATTATAAAATACTGGCAAAAACCCAAATAGACTTAAAACAGTTATAAGTAATATAATTAGTAATGACCAAAAAGGATTTATTCGTGGAAGAAACATTGCAGAAATTTTGAGGGAAATTGCTGATTTAATAGAATATGAAAAAGAAATACACTTATCCACGTTAATGCTATCAATTGATTATAAAAAGGCTTTCGACACTATATCAACAACTTTCCTATTAAAAACTTTTGATTACTTTGGTTTCAGAAATTATTTCAAGGGTTGTATGATCACCATTCTCAATAATAGGAAGGTTTGTGTAAACACTGGGGGCCATATATCGGTGGATTTTGATATGCAAAGAGGCGTTAGACAAGGCTGTCCGATATCTCCTTTAATTTTTATTCTAGGAGTAGAAATAATCGCATCTAAAGTAAGACAGGAGAAAAGCATTCAAGTAATACTAATAGACAACACAAGATTATTATTAAACAATATGCTGACGATACAACTTTTTTCTAAAGGATCAAAAAGATTTAAAACATGTGTTACAAAAAATTAATGAGTTTTCGATATTCTCTGGGCTTACTTTAAATAAAAGTAAATCTAAAATTATGCAATTGAAAATAAATCAAAACCTTAGGAAAGATTCATTGCTCAAAATTCCAATTGTTGATGATCTAAAATTTTTTGGAGGAATATTCAGTTTCAAAATGACAGCTACGGAAAATAAAAATAATTGGATTCATAAAATTGAAAGCATAAAGAAAATGCATAAGTATGGGAAAAACGGGACCTATCTCTGATAGGAAAAAATAAACATAATCAAAACCTTTGGTATTTCTATGTTAATCTATATCATGCAGAGTATTTCAATTCCGTTGACTGCATTAGAGGAAATAAATAGATTGTTCTTTAAATTTGTGTGGCAAAAGATGATTTCAAATAGGAGAGCTTTTGAGAAAGTAAAAAGAAAGACTATGTGTAACGATAGAAGTAATGGAGGCCTGAACATTATTGACATAATTTCTTTACAAAAATCCTTCCTAATTAATTGGGGACAAAAGTTATATTTAGATGAAAGTTACGATTGGAAAGTAGTATCTAATTACTTTTTAGACGCATTGGGGAAAAAAAGTATTGGAAGCAAATATAAACAGTGCGCAATTCAAAGGGTTAAAATTGGTGAAAAACATATTTTGGGAAAAATGTTCTAAAAGACTATCTTAACTTTCCCCATGAAGATCAAAGTATGAAAATTCACCCAGATGAACCAATTTTTAACAATAATAAAATTAAATTCAAAGGCAAAGTACTGTTTTCAACCAATCTAATGGCAAAAAAAGTGTTTTACGTTAAGAAAATCTACATCAATTCAAGACGTATCATGTCAATTGGGGAATTCAAAGATATATATGGGAATTATAATGGAATACAGCTTGATTATAGTGTAGTCAAAAGTGCTTTATCACGCCTAAAAGTTTCGAAATCAGAAGATTTGATAACATTTCAAAAAAAGAATATTATTCAAAATCTTTCCAGAAAAGAGTGATACCAACATGTTAGATGAGAATCATCAATAGAACATGTTAAGGGCTTTTGGGAAATAAAAGAGAATAGAGATACAAGCAAAACATTGGATTTTACCTTATGTTTATACAAAAGAATCAAGATTAAGGATTTTACAATAGAAGGTTATGCATAATATGTACCCTACCAATATATTGCTTCATAAAATGAAAGTTGGAAATTCAAATAAATGTCAATATTGTGATGAAATAGACTATGCTGAGCATTTCTTTTTTATTGTAAATCAGTAAATCTGTATGGCGGGAGATGGAAAGCATAATTAACAGTAAGATAGGGAAACAAATACATATAGATTTGCAAAAAGTAATGGTGGGATTGATTAATTATCCCGGAATCAATGAATCGGATCGTATGTGGATAAATCATTTGATTCTCGTTAGAAAAATGGTCATCTCTAAAATCAAATATGGCCCAAAAAACATATACATTAGCGCTATTAAGAATCGATATGAGGATCAGGAAATTGATATAAAATCAAATATTATTATTGTTACTATTACTGTTGTTGTAGTTATTGTGGTTCTTGCTATTGTTATTATTATTAAGTATTATTGTTCCTGTTTTTGCTAACTGGCTGTTATAATACTTTTTAGTACTTTTATCACAAATTTTATATGCTCTATCATTATTATTATTTCTATTGTTGTCGTTGTTATTATTATTATTGTTGTTGGTGTTTTTATTATTATTGTTATTGTTATTGTTGTTAATACTGTTATTATTAATATTATTATTATTATTATTATTATTATTGTTGTTGTTGTTGTTGTTGTTGTTGTTGTTGTTGTTGTTGTTGTTGTTGTTATTATTATTATTATTATTATTATTATTATTATAATTACTATTTGTATTATTATACTTGGACCTGTGTTTCTGAAGGTGGGTATATTGATTATACAATTTGTATACATATAGTTAATACAATATGAATAAAATTATCAGTTACAATAAGGCAATAAACAAACCTTATCTTAAAAGTGGTAGTACTAGTAGTAGTAGTAGTAGTAGTAGTAGTAGTAGTAGTAGTAGTAGTAGTAGTAGTAGTAGTAGTAGCAGTATTGTTATTTTTATTATTATTATTATTATTATTATTATTATTATTATTATTATTATTATTATTATTATTATTATTATTATTATTCCTCTTCTTCTTCTTCTTCTTCTTCTTCTTCTTCTTCTTCTTCTTCTTCTTCTTCTTCTTTATTATTATTATTATTATTATTATTATTATCATCATTCTTCTTATTATTCTTCTTACTATTATATTACTATTTACCTGTTAGAGGAAACACACTAATGTCTATAGCTTTCGATGTTACTGTCTCCCCTTCCCTTGTAACAGTACATGTATATTTGCCATTGGTGTCTACCGGTACAGGGTCGTTGAAGAGAATTGTTTTAGTTTTCTTATCTGGGAGAAGTTGCTTGTTCTTGTACCAGGCATATGTAACTGGTAGAAGGGCGTTGACTGTTTTGTAGTTACAAGTCAAACTGTATTGACCCTTTGTTAAAAAAAACCTAGAAGAACTTGTAATGTCATCCCCTTCCATCGTTTTTGCTGTAGTGAAAAAGTAAAGAAAACATAAAATGAATAACATGGCATATTATGGTATAGGGCCGACGTGCACTTATTTGCATGTCTGATAACACAATTCCTTATGGGCTCATTGCTGTAATGGAAATCTCAAAAGATGACGCAAAATATTGTCCATTACAACAACGTTAAACTAGGCCAATAAGCGGCTTCGGATGTCAGACCTGCATATATGTACACTTCATATAGGGCGAAATAGGATGAAATCCATTGAATGTCCTTACTAGTAATGCTTAAAATCTATTGATTGAAAGATTACAATGATGATAAACATGGTAAAGATAATTCGTCGATTTTGGTGTTGGCTCTCTTGATCTCAAGCAGTAGAATCGTGGGTATTTTGCTTATACACACACCATCGATTGTAAAGCCTATGTAATTCGCTATGTTTACCAATCACTGCCATTACATCGTTTACATTATGACAACTGTCCGAAAGGCGTGGTTATCTAAGTGTTTATTGCTCGAGTTGATGAATCTTTGGCGTGTACGTCTTTTCGAATTTCCTACGCAGGGTTTCTGTAATAAGCTAGATATAGATTTGAATGTGTCTGTAAATCCATATTTAGATGGCTTGATGACCATTTTAGTCACTGAAGATGTTTGTGGTCACGAAAACAACACCGAAAGACAATTTTCTGGTGGCCGGTGATGATTAAGAATTAGAATGACACAGTTTCTTTTTAAATATGATGGTCAATTAGTCTATAGACGGATAGCTTTGCAAACTGGCCATATAGATAGAACGAAGTTGACGTCACTCATGAAGTTGTTATTGTGTATCCACGTTTATGAATCATTATCACTAAACTGTATTAACCAGACTATTGATAGTATGCACTTGGCTAAAAAGTTCACAACATTGCCATCCGGAAGTATAACGGACCAACACACAAAACTGTGTGTAACCTTGAACGTTTATAGTCTGGTTAATACAGTTTAGTGAGAATTACTCATAAATGCGGATCGCAATAAACAATAACAAAGACCTGAGTGACGTCATCTTCGAACTATCGATAAACGTTCATGGTTACAAAGAGTTTTGTGTGTTGGTCCGTTATATTTCCGGATGGCAATGTTGTGAGCTTCTTAGAAAAGCGCATACTATCACTATCTATAGATAGTATGCAGATGACGTCACTCAGGCCTTTGTTATTGTTTTTGCCATCCGCGTTTGTGAGTTGTTCTCACTAAACTGTATTAACCAGACTATAAAAGTTCATGGTTACACAGAGTTTGTGTGTTGGTCCGTTATTCTTCCGGATGGCAATGTTGTGAACTCCTTGGCCAGGCGCATTCTATCTTTAACACATTTTGCAGGCCGATAAGACATTAGGGCATAGACCTTATTAAAGTAGCTGATAATAAGAATACATCATATTATGTGTGAGAAAAAGCCTTCACCTCATTTCTCAATGAACAAGCTTGCTATAAATAGTAGCATCTTATCTATCTAGGTCAAATAGGCACAATGGCGCAGAGAAATATGTGGAGGGAGACGCTTTTTTTTAGCCTTCTGTGATCGATAAGATATCATTTTCTACTAAAAGTTATCAATCAAAAAATAATTGTTATGGACGTGAGTGTTTGGTGCCACATAATAAAGTACTTACAGTGCCTTTGAGTTGTAAGAAAACAGTTGTAAAAAACAAAATTAAAAACCTTAAAATCAGGTTATATTTTTCCTACGTTTTCATTTTGAGATTCACATATTTCCATTCAAACAGAGAAAACGCTGTTAACGGTCAGGTACTCATTTTACACCTGATTACGGTGAGAGAATGTGAGTGAAGAGCCTTCTCCAAGGACTCAACTATGCGCCGAGCGAGGCTCGAACCCAGGACCTTCCGATCCGAAAGCGAGTGTCATACCACTCGACCACATGGCCGCACAATTGGTTGCACCGTTTGTTGCTGGTGTTGGCGTCAAATATAGATAGCCTTTTGTCAGGGGACACAGAAAAACTGACATCTTTAGTTCACAAAGTTTCGAGACATAAATTGACTGGGAAAAAATGTCAACTTACCGCATATCACGAATGCCAGAGCATTCGATAGAAGTAACAAAACAGCTCCCTTCATGTTGATGACGGCGATGAATAGAACGCTACGTGTTCTCGTCTGTTTACAGATTTATAATTCTAAAAACAGAATAAATATATTTTGTGACCTATCGCCGTAAAACGGTATTATTTCTCAATGAACTGGATGCCGGGGGTCCCGTTAGCTCAGTTGATAGAGCACTCGCTTCACAAGCATCTGAGATCGATCCCGGGTGCAGTTAAGATTTTCCCCCTTCCCCCTCCACCCCCCCCCCCCTGTACGCCCAGCAGTGATTGGGTAGCTGGTTCTGATAGTTTTGGCGGAAAGTACTTTGCGATATACTAGTGTCCTATCCAAAGGGTAGCAAGCAATTGAAACCAGGATAAACTCCGGCCCCATGGGCCCATGGCTCTGAAGAAACCAGATGCCTAAATGGAGTTTAAAATTAAAATGACAAGAAATATGAAATGTTACTTTTCGTCCGTTTAAACGATTGTATTCAGTCTCCTCAACGAAACGTGGTGTAAATGTTGCTGCTCGAAGCTCCAAGAAATAAATAACCATGTTGAATTTGAATTCAAGCTTCAATTTAATAAACGTAAAACAGATAATGTAGACGTTTCGGGTTTCCTCTTTATCAAAAAAAAAAAAAAAAAAAAAAAAAAAAAAAAAAAACATAAAACACGATGAATGAAACACATAATATATTCTCATTTGCCTGTAGTCTTTCATTCATCGTGTTTAGTTGATAAAGGGGAAACTCGAAACGTCTATATGATCTGTTTGTATTTATTAAATTAAACCTTACATTCAAATTCACATTGTTATGCATTTCAACAAAACGTGAAAAGGTAATCCAAGCCACATTTTTTGTGAAATTAAATATATTAATATTATATAGCATCGAAAAACACACACCGTCACAATCCCGTACTGACGCGACAGGTCGCATTTAACAGCGCCAGACAACGCAGTGAAACAAGTACAAGGAAAAATCATCACCAAAATAAAATTAAAAAATCAGAAAAATCTGCCTGCCTCGACAGGGGATTGAACCTCTTCCCTCTTGATCTCCATTCGAAATGGGTTAATTATTTGGTGATATTTTTGAAAAATCGTTGTCGTTATTGTTGTGTTTTGAGTTGCTTTTATCCTATGTCTGGCACTGTTAAAAACACACTTTTCAGTTTTTTTAATCTCACACCAGTACCGACGTGTACGTAATTGCAGGTCTGATAGCCCAATTCCTTATGGACCCATTGTTGTAATGGAAATCTTTTTTTTAATTTTTTTAAATTGTCCATTAAGTAAGTACAACAATGTTAAACTAGGCCTATGTCAGACCTGCATATATGCACACGTCGACCAGGACCAACCCTAATTTATCACTTTAATATTTAATCGTAAAAACTTTCTCCAGGAACGCTCACTGTCTGTTATCATAATAAGTCTAAACGAACATAATGTAATGTCAAAGTATGTACGAAGTATGAATTGTGCAATCTGTCGCTACACACAGTTATATATGATAAAAAACAATTCATTCATTTTACATTTACACACGTGTGCTTCAACTAAGGTTGCCAGATATTTATTCTGAAATAATTCAAAGTCATAGTAACAGTGTAAAATGGAGGAAGAGAATCCTCCTAACTCCTAAGTCAGACCTGCTAATTGAAAAGTCAAAAATGTGTAATTTCTTAGGAGATAAATATTGTATCTACTCCCTTTCGTCAACTTTAAAAGTCAAGAATTTACCGCCAAATGGATTAAATAAAACTTCAAAATCCTTTAATAGGCTAGTCTGGGCGTGTACTTTTATTTTCAACAAGTTTTAAAGACTTAGAGATGTTCATGAATTTATGAAAGTAGAGTCAAAATTTCTTATTTTTCCAAGTATTTCTTAATAATTGGAAGGTCAGCTAAGTTAACATACACGTAATCATTCGTGCTAAAATATGTGGCATATCGTATTCCAAACGGTATTATGTAGGAGAGAACCGGTTGACCAATAGTGATGTTATACTTTAAAAAAAACCCAGAATATTACCTTACATGTGAGATTTAGATTTTTCTTATTTTGATAATCTGCTTCCATTTATCTCCTGTAAAGTTTATAAAGTTGCCCCAAATTTCACATAGGCACTTGTGTGTACTCCAATGCGACACATTTGCCGCACTCTGGAAAAATACGTATTCAACATTTTGGCCAGAAAATATATCCTTCAAATATCGATCGATTAAAATTGAATCTCATCTTTGCAAACACTCTCAAACTGGGACTTGCGAAAACCCAGATTTGAGAGTTTTTATCAATATCGTGTGATTTTTAATCGATCGATATTTATTGAAGGGCGAGTTTTCTGGCCAAAATCTTAAATACGTGTTTACCCGATTGCGGCAGAAATTGTTTTTATATCCAAATTAACTTGGTAAAGAAAATTGAGTCCGATGTCAAAATAATCAGAATCATGAAGTTTTATTAATTTATTAATTTATTAATTTAATACGTTCTTTTTAATTTTTTATATTTTAGATTTGAAAAAGAAATGAAAAAAAATCAATTAAAAATATATATATATATATACAAAACGCCTAGCTTAAAGGAAATCGGCATTAAATATGTCGATCTGGCAACTTCATTCCGCACGAACGGCTCCGGATTGGATGACACTCGCTTAAAGAGCATCGCTATCAAGCACACTATTCGATTGCTGTTATATTTATTAATCTCGTTCTTTGGGCCAAATTATGACGTTTATTTACCCTTGGTGCGTATTGTGTAAAGATCGTGTTGCAACTATTGATCGCTAGGTAACGACCTTCGAATATTCGATAGCGTTAATATTACTATCACTTGGTTTGCAAATGCAAACGAACAATCGAAACTGACGTCCTCGTGCCCCTATTTTGCAATGAATAAAAGACTTCAGTACCTCTTTCCATCGCCAGGTTCGGATCGTCGCCTTCATTAACTCATAGCCTGATTCTGACGTCAGAAGGCGTCGACCACCAAGAGAAAGTAAAATGTGAGTTGGTAGAAATACCCAAGGATCAACAACAAATGATCTTCTTGGTTGGACTGACGAACTTATATATATATATATATATATATATATATATATATATATATATATATATATATATATATATATATATATATATATACATATATATATATATATATATATATATATATATATATATATATATATATATATATAAACATTAATGAAGACTTTTATATAGTGGTAAATATCATAATATATATATATATATATATATATATATATATATATGTGTGTGTGTGTGTGTGTGTGTGTGTGTGTGTGTGTCTGTGGTCTCGTGGTATGACACTCCACTTGGGACCAGATGATCCAGGGTTCAAGTCTCGCTCCGAGCGGCGCACAGTTGTGTCGTTTGAAAATGCTCTTTAATCACGTTCTCTCACAGTCCTCGGGTGTAAAATGATTTAACTGGCCGTGAAGAGGCACGTTTAGTGGATATTACCGTTTAGATAGAAAGAAGATGACGTCACTCAGGGCTTTGTTATTGTTTTTTGCCATCCATTTTTATGAGTGATGCTCACTAAACGGTATTAACCAGACTATAGATAGTATGCGCTTGGCTAAGAAGCTCATAACATTGCCATCCGGAAGTGTAACGGACCAACACACAAAACTGTGTGTATCCATGAACGTTTATAGTCTGGTTAATACAGTTCAGTGAGCATTACTCATAAACGCGGATGGCAAAAAACAATAACAAAGACCTGAGTGACGTCATCTTCGAACTATCTATAAAAGTTAATGATTACACATAACATAGATAGTATGCGCTTGGCTAAGAAGCTCACAACATTGCCATCCTAAAGTATAACGGACCAACACATAAAATACTATGTGTGTAACCTTGAACGTTTATAGATAGTATGCGCTTGGCTAAGAAGTTCACAACATTGCCATCCGGAAGTATAACGAACCAACACACAAAACTATGTGTAATCATGAACTTTCATAGTCTGGTTCATACAGTTAGTGGGAAGTACTCATAAGCGTGGATGGCAAAAACAATAACAAAGACCTGATTGGCGTCATTTTAGTTCTATGTCTCGTATGGTTAATACAATTTAGTGAGAATTGCTCCTAAACGCGGGTGACAAAAAATAACAACAAAACACCAAAGACACGAATGTCCTCAACTTCATTCTATCTATAGATTGTTCGAAGATGACGTCACTCAGGTCTTTGTTATTGGTTTTTGCCATCCGCGTTTATGAGTAATGCTCACTGAACTGTACTAACCTGACTATAAAAGTTCATGGATACCCACAGTTTTGTCTGTTGGTCCGTTATACTTCCGGATGGCAATGCTATGAGCTTCTTAGCCAAGCGCACAGTATCTATAAATGCTCGAAAGAACTGACTAGTGTGTACCGTATCCTTCTCCTGCAAGCCATTCAAGCCTTTAATGGGAGCGATCTATATTCATGTTTTCGTCCAACCGAGTCATCAATCACGTGAAGTGTTGCTGTCCAACGTTTGGACACAGTTCTGAACAAATGTAAACACGCTGCTTTGTTTATGAAAGTTGTAAACATACCCATGTGTCAAGCTGAATACAATGACCAATTGTAATGCGAGATAATCTGTGAACACTTTTCACTATGTAGGTCACTTTGAGCACATTTTGCAATGTGACCAATGACCTCGAGCACATGGAAAGTTAATATAGATCATGCCCATTCAAAAGTATTCGAACAAATCTATTTGCAATCGATGAACTCACCGAACACATCCGATGGGGATACGGTTCAATAGAAAATAACTTGCAAACTGCAGTGTAGACAAATAACACGGCTCATATCTGAAAAAAAAATCATTATCGTCGAAATGTTTGCTTACGACCAGGCCCAGACACGGACGTCGGGAAAATGCATTTATTTGGAATGTCTCAATATTGAATGAACAATATTTGGATTTCCATTTCAGGGAAGAAAGCAGTTTGAAATTCAATGCAATTTAGTGGAAAATTACACACTGCAATATTTACAAAGAGCAACGTGCTCGGTTTCTAATATGAAGCGTATCAAGACCGGAGTATAGATAGTATGCGCTTGGCTAAGAAGCTCACAACATTGCCATTCGGAAGTAAAACGGACCAACACACAGAACTCTGTGTAACCATGAACTTCTATACTCTGGATAATATAGAATTACTCATAAACGTGGATGGCCAAAAAAAAATCCCCAACCCCCCCCCCCCCCCCAAAAAAAAAACACCCCAAAAAACAAACCCAAAAAAACAAAAACAAACCCCCCTCCCCCAAAAAACAAAGACCTGAGTGACGTCAACTTCGTTCTATCCATAGATAGAATGAAGTTCGACGTCACTCGGATCTTTGTTATTGTTTTTTGGCCATCCACGTTTATGAGCAATTCTCACTAAACTGTATTAGCCAGACTATAAAAGTTCATGGTTACACAGAGTTTTGGGTGTTGGCCCGTTATACTTCCGGATGGCAATGTTGTGAGCTTCTTAGCCAAGCGCACACTATCTATGTTGGAGTGACATTATTGTTGAAAATGGAAATGACCGTTACAACTGGGTGGCCCACCTTGTTAAAACGGTGATATGTCGGGATGAACCAATTTCTGGAAATTTGAATTAACAGCAACACATTTTAATATGAAACTCGGGATACGTTATTATTTATTACAAGTGTTATCTATCTATCTATCTATCTATCTATCTATCTATCTATCTATCTATCTATCTATCTATCTATCTATCTATCTATCTATCTATCTATCTATCTATCTATCTCTCTATCTATATATCTATCTATCTATCTATCTGTCTATCTATCTATCTATCTATCTATCTATCTATCTATCTATCTATCTATCTATCTATCTATCTATCTATCTATCTATCTATCTATCTATCTATTATTATTATTATTATAATTACTATTATCATTATCATTATCATTATCATTATTATTATCATCATCATCATCATCATCATCATCATCATCATCATCATCATCATCATCATCATCATCATTTGGCTTTTAAAGAGAGACCACCACCTGACAATCTGCCTGAAATTTTGCTCGTAAGGAATGAACTAGAGAGGCTGAACGTTGAATACATGGCTAAAAACAAAAAAGAAAAAAAAAGAAAAAAAAGAAAAGAGAATATTTCTGTTAGTCTAATTCTCTTTACTTTAATGTGAAGAATAAATATAGCGTCAGGGGAATATCGCTCTGTGCGGCTATGTGGTCACGCTTTCGGATCGGAAGGTCCTGGGTTCGAGCCTCGGATAGTTGAGTCCTTGGAAAAGGCTCTTTACTCACATTTTCTCACCTTACTCAGGTGTACAATGTGTACCTGGCCGCTCACAGCATTGTCTATGTCCTAAAAAAGTAAATATGATATCGTCTTACAGGCACCATGTCTTGTCCTAAATGTTAAATGTTGCTGTTGGACAGGGACCCCTTGTAAAGCGCTTTGAGCACATTTAGTGGATATTGAGCTATATAAAAGCTCTATTCAATTCAACGGTATGGTCTTTGCTCGGACCTGAAAGGTACAGTGTTCAACTACCCGTTGCGCCGCCGCTGTGTGGCCTTAAAATTGAGCTTAAAAATTCAGCTTTATATAGCGCAATATCCACTAAATGTGCTCAAAGCGCTTTACAAGGGGTCCCTGGTCAACAACAACATTTAACATGTAGGACGGGACATGCCGCCTGTTAGGCGATATTACAATTTTTCGGACAAAGACAACACTGTTAACAGCCAGGTACTTATTTTACACCTGGGTACGTTGTTGTGCTGACGAAGGGTTTGTACCCGAAACGTCCATTGCCTGTTTTGTACCCATACGAAGCCTCTCCATTTATTTCACTCTTTCGTTTGTATTTTATGATCACCGGCTTCAGACGCAGCCCCTACCGTTGTCTACTTTTCCGGGCTGACATCTGGTGTTGTTCCAGTCTTCCCTTGGAATAAACAACACTAAAGGCACACTTTCTCCTAGGGATGAATAAAGGAAATCTATCTTATTTTTCCTTAAATTTATTTTAAACACAATTTTGTTATTTAAAATGACTTCTATAAGAGCTTTAAGTTATAATAAGTATTACAAAATTATTTTTTTTTTCATTTTTTTTATGGATAAACTAAATCTGAATGAGAACAATGTTGGTTAGATATATCATATCGAATGTGCCGATTTCCCTATAGATGAACCGAAATTGACGTCACTCAGCTCTTTGTTATTGTTTTTAGCCAGCCATTTTAGGAGTAGTTCTCACTAAATACATTCAAATCAGACAATCCAACAAACGTTTAAGGTTACACATGGTTTCGTGGGTTGCTACGTTTTATCCGGCTGGTGGATATTTTGAGTATTTTAACTAAGCGCACGACATAACATCATTTTGAGGCGATGAGTCATAAATTTGCATTTTACATTCCTTGCTTTTCTTCATTTATTGTTGTAGAAAATCAGCTTTGCTATCTTAACGCATTTTAATTGATCGAATTTTGCACAAAAAGTATCTTATTAATTTTAATACATTTTTATCTTTGATTCAATAGATCAAGGCTGTTCAAATTTATTGATTTTCCAACCTCTATCTCTCTCTCTCTCTCTCTCTCTCTCTCTCTCTCTCTCTCTCTCTCTCTCTCTCTCTCTCTCTCTCTCTCTCTCTTTCTCTCTCTCTCCATCCCTCTCTCTCTTTTTTTTTCTTTCTCCCTATATCTCTTTCTCTATCTCCCCGTCTTTCATCCTCCCGCCCCAACTTACTATATTTTTCTTTCGGCGTCTGTCTCCCTAAAATTAAAAAAAAACCACGCAGTCCCCTCCTCAAACCCCCCCCCCCCCCCCCCCACTTCTCAACGTCAAAAAAAAAACAACCCAACAAACACACAAACAAACAAAGAAAAAAATAACAAACAACAATAAACAAAACAACAGAACAAAAAAGAAAACGAATACAAAAAATTACAAACCAAAAAAAAAAAAAATAAAAAAAAAACAAAAATAACCAACGACCCCCCCCCCCCCCCAAAAAAAAAAAATAAAATAAAATAAAAAAAAAACCCAAACAACAACAAAACAAAATAAAAACGAACAAAAAAAGTCAAACAATCAAACCCAACCCACAAAAAAAAAATCAGCTTGACTGGAGGCCTGACTCTTTGGGATGTTTTATTTTACACAATTTATTTTTATTTTGTTGTTCTTATATTTTTCTCTCAACTTTGTCTCCACCGTTTAACACACTCATTCTCCGATATATATCTTACACCAGTTCCTGTTCACTATTCTTTTGTACTTTAAAGAGCAAAATGAATTTATGGATATTCGCAATATACACTGCAGTCCGTTAAAATGTCCCAGGGACCAGAGAGAAAGTTGATCTTATCCGATGTTTATTTTATCCAACATAAGCACAAGGGGAACAACTTTTCAGCGACACAAACGTATGTTTAATCTCTTTGTTGTCCCCCTTTAAATGAAAAAACAACCCCGTATCTTCAGAAATACAGCTCAGTGTCCTGTTTAGCTTGGCTTAACTAAAAGTGACCTTTCTATAATATGTATGTACTTTTATTTGTCGTTAGAGTTATCTTTCAAAATGCAACATTTATACGCTCTGAAAGGCGGAATGAGAATGGAAAAACAAAACAAAACAATTGATAGAGTTAAGATACTATCATTACTAGACTGCATGGTCTAGGTTATTTGCTTGATGAGTGACAGTCCATTTCTGGTTGTGGGGATGTGCATGGATGACACAATGATGAGGGAAGGGCAGGGATGATAGACAATGACACAACCCAAATGGGCTCTATAGCACAAACTCATGTTCACGTGCGTGAGTGTGTCATGCGGTGACATCTTGTGTACTTCAGTGAATCCAGAGGACATATACACACCTATGAATCTTTGCGCACAACACATTCGAGATAGCCTTTTTCTTTTTTTTTCTTTCTTATATTTTCGATTTTCTTCTTTTAATATTGTTTTTATTGCGGCAAGTGAATATATTGCTTTATGAGGAGACTGGGGGGGGGGGGGGGGGGTGGTTAATTCCATTTTTGCAAATCTAGATTGATTTGTTTATCTTATGCGGACTAGCTCAGGGACGGAGTTCATCTTAAACGGTTTAAATTACTAATAATTTAGTCTAGTAGAATCGGGACCGATCGAGAAATTTATTTTAAGCGTGATTTTATCTAAACACAGTTTATCTTTAGCGAATAGCAATGTTAATTAACTGTGTATCTACTATTCAAACATTATTTTATATTTTAATCATTATTTAATTACTTAAGCATAGATTTTTGACCGATCAAGACATGATATTTGCGACACATCTTCAAGCACACTTGGAAAAACATAGTTGGTTGTTCATAAGCAATAAAGTGAATGAAACAGACCTCTCTCTGCTCTTTGTTATTATTTTTAGACCGTCGGTTATACTCTCGATAGTAATGGAAGCATACCAGTGTGTCACGGGCCCAGTTTGTCACAGACCCAGTTTGTCACAGCCCACAGTGAGAAAGCATGCATTCCAGTTTGTCACAACCATCAGTGGGAAAGTATGCCAGTTTGTCACAGGCCCAGTTTGTCACAGGCCGACCCTGCCTCGACTGTGTCCTGTGCAGGATGGAAGTTATCACTGACACTCTCAAAATGAGTAAATGAATGATTGATTGATTGTATGAATTGAACGAAAGAACATTCATTGTTGAAAATTTACAGAGTAATTTGCTTTGATTCGCATACAAAATGAAAGTCAAAAGTGCTCTTATTATTACTGTCATCAATACTCTTAATATACTTAATGGAAATAAAAAAGCGATCTTTTTTATACATCTTCTTTTAAGACATAATTAATTTATGTTTCTTTTAAAAGTGTGTATAGAGATCAACTCAGTTTGCTTGAAAAACGTGTTCATTGCAACCTGGAAGATATGAGAAGAGTAAATTGAAGGGCTGACATGAATGTAGGCATACAACAATATTCTAGAAAACAAAGAAACTGGACTCTTAACTTCTTATATGCAGGACAACATAAATCTAACACACAAACTCTGTGTAACCATGAACTTTTATAGTCTGGTTAATACAGTTTAGTGAGAACAACTCACAAACGCGGATGGCAAAAACCATAACAAAGGCCTGAGTGACGTCATCTGCATACTATCTATACCCGTGTAGTTGGCTGGTTTTACTAATTACTGCTATTGTTTATCTTGGACGACTGTTCGAGGGCGTGGTTATGTTCCTTTATAGATAGTATGCAGATGACGTCACTCAGGCCTTTGTTATTGTTTTTGCCATCCGCGTTTGTGAGTTGTTCTCACTAAACTGTATTAACCAGACTATAAAAGTTTATTGTTACACAGAGTTTGTGTGTTGGTCGGTTATACTTCCAGATGGCAATGTTGTGAACTCCTTGGCCAAGCGCATTCTATCTATAGATAGTTCGAAGATGACGTCACTCAGGCCTTTGTTATTGTTTTTGCCATCCACGTTTGTGAGTTGTTCTCACTAAACTGTATTTACCAGACTATAAAAGTTCATGGTTACACAGAGTTTGTGTGTTGGTCGGTTATACTTCCGGATGGCAATGTTGTGAACTCCTTGGCCAAGCGCATTCTATCTATAGATAGAATGCGCTTGGCCAAGGAGTTCACACCATTGCCATCCGGAAGTAAAACGGACCAACACACAAACTCTGTGTAACCACGAACTTTTATAGTCTGGTTAATACAGTTTAGTGAGAACAACTCACAAACGCGGATGGCAAAAACAATAACAAAGGCCTGAGTGACGTCATCTGCATACTATCTATAGATAGTATGCGCTTGGCTAAGAAGCTCATAACATTGCCATCCGGAAGTATAACGGACCAACACACAAAACTGTGTGTATCCTTGAACGTTTATAGTCAGGTTAATACAGTTCAGTGAGCATTACTCATAAACGCGGATGGCAAAATGCAATAACAAAGACCTGAGTGACGTCATCTTCGAACTATCTATACGAAGTGTCAATACTCTTCAACAGTCGTAACGTCACTTCCTTCCTAATGACGCATGGTAACTTAGTAACA
>NC_088367.1:31335908-31338408 GCF_034508935.2 Berghia stephanieae | reverse complement strand
TCTTACAATACTCTCTTCTGTAACGATGTGTGTCCTTAGACGGCGATGGCGATGATAAAGGCGTAGAATAATAAGGTAGTTGAGAATCGTGATGATGAGAAATGGAATGAGTGTAATCGATATGGCAAATATCGAATCTAACACAAACGATAACATTTGATGATAAGGATCCCGACTGCATCTTCCGATTACCGAGTTATCTCGAAATCGATGTTCGTGTCGGCCAGTGAGAATAGGTTTATAAACCATTAGAATGAAAGACGCAATCAAGAGCAATAACAGAATTTTATACGATGACCTTGACCCAAATATCAATCCACGCCTTCTAAGCGGATGACAAACGGCGATGTAACGTTCTAAGGTAAATGTAACAATAATCCAGGCAGATAGAAATCGCGTTACGTAACTCAAATACATCTGAGCTTGACAAATTCCTTGAATTTCAAATATAGACACGGATTTCCCGAAATGAGGCGCCCCGCGTCTGAGCCAGTCGACCAAAACATAGCAGAGAAGAGCGGCCAAGTCTGAAATAGATAGCGCAGATAAATAAACGCTAGCTTCGAGACGCCGCATCGCTCTGGATAGAAACACCTTGAGGCTGATGATATTTCCGACCATCCCCATGATGATAAGGACTGGCGTGGCGTAGCAGTAGATTGAAGTGGCGGTTGTCATGTTGTAGCTGGATGATTTGACGCATAGTAGGGGGGAGAGGATAGTGGTGAGGTTGTTGATGGTGTTGTTGGTGTCGCTGGTGGAGGACCCCAGTTTGAAAGGGTTGGATTCCGATGAGGCGTTCAGGAAGTCGATTAGAGATGATGCTGGGATGCATGGCGGCGATGACATCTTAGAGACAATCTGGTTGAAATATTTTTAAAGTTTTTTTTATACAAAGTTTATTCAATCTTAGGCTTTTGCCAATAAATCACACAATTTGATGACAACATACATGAAAGTGGAAAAAAAATGGTAAATGGAACCAAAAAATAAACTGATATCATTAATAACCACAAAAAAATTACAACAATCGTAATACCACCAATACGTACAATAATAATAATAATAATAATAATAATAATTAATAATAAATAATAATAATAATAATAATAATAATAATAATAATAATAATAATAATAATAATAATAATAATAATAATAATAATAATATTACAGAAAGTGAAGTATGATTGTTTATTCGTTGGTTTAGGGATGGAACGTAGCTATCGTTAACTTTTAGCCTGACACTGGAACCCACCAGGACTTATAGTTTGACGTCATTTTTCAGGGTTTTGCACCGTTTAGTGAGTTGTTGTTAGTAGAGCTCAAGGAAACAAGTGATTCCATTGGTTGACCTATTGAGTACAACTCACGATTTGTTTTCTTTTGTGGCCAAAGACTTGTATTTTGACGTCATTATTGCTGCTCAGTGTCAGGCTATAAGTTAACGATGGCTCCGGATGGAAAGCATGGAGATAGCTTCGTGCGACTATGTGGTCTTGTGATATGATACTCGCTTTCTAATCGGAAAGTTCCATGGTTCGATTCTCGCTCGGCGCATAGTCGAGTCCTCGGAAAAAGCTTTTTACTTATATTTTATCACCGAGTGTAAAATGAGTACCTGGTCGTTAATAGCGCTGTCTCTGTTCGGAAAAAAATGGTTATATCGCCTAACAAGTCTCGTTCTACTTATTACGTATTGCTGTAGGTCAGGGAATATTTGTAAAGCGCTATGAGCATATGTAGTGGATATTGCTCTATATGATAGATCAAGTTCAAGTTAAAGCTTGGCTGAATTAAAAATACATAGCTATCAATTGTGATTACCAGCCATTTTCAGAATTTGAATATATATTTAAAAAATCCTTTATTCATCCCATAGGGGAAATTTGTCCAGGGGAAGACTGGAATAACCCAGGCGTGAGCCGCAGTGCTGCCCCGTAAATTGAGCTAGGGCAAAGTGTTTTGCTCAAGGCCACGCATCGCAGCGAGAGTGATCGAACTCGGTACCTTTCGGGTTCGAAGCAATGACGGTACCGCTGAGTCTTTCCCTGAAACTTCACATACACATAACACACACAAAGCTTTTTCTTATTCACACAGTAAAGCAACGGGTACATTCTATAAATAACAGCACAGTGTAAAGTTATTGAGCTATAACATACAAATAAATTTCAAAATCTATAAATTTTGTTCCGTACCAAAGAAATCAGATTGATAGAATTGGTACAGAATTGTTTTATTGACTCATTTATGCACCCCTATTTATCAATAGAATTGTTAGTTGCATCGTTACGAATATGACAATTTTCCAAGGAGATTGTTTCCACGAAGATAACGAAGAATAAGTGGAACGAGGAAGGGAAGGGTGAGGATAATCTACAAAAATACAGGTAAAGAATTCCACACCGAGGAGCGACAAATTGAAATAATATATTGAGTGGCAACATTACATGAAGTATCTTTGGTTCCATTATTTGAACAGTTCAATACTCGATCTC